>NC_133329.1:31734441-31961275 GCF_042186555.1 Aquarana catesbeiana | reverse complement strand
AACTTGGCTAGGGGGTGGTGAGCACGAGATGCCTCGGCACTGTAGAACACAACTTGAGGACTGCTAGGCTTCTGGCTGCTCTATATTGCATAGTTGCCAACATTCTGAAAAAATTAATAGGGGTCTTTTTTTTTTTTTTTTTTTGTATGTATTAGTTCGACTGAAAAATGGGCGTGGTTTCAAATATTGGGTGTGGCTTAAAGGGGGTGTGGCTAGAGTCTGAGAAGAGAGATGGGGGGGGGGGTGGGAGAGAGCTAGGAGAGGGGGATGGAGGGACAGCAGGCCCAGATCCTACACCACAATAGAAATGTGTGTATTCCAGAAAGTTTAGCTTGTAAAGATACTCCAAACACCAACCCCCCCACCCCCCCCCCCAGGCATATTCCATCAAAGCGATACAAGAGGCGGTCAGAGAGGGTGCAGACATGGTACAAGAGATGGTAAGAGAGTGTGAAGACATGGTACAGGAGACGGTCAGAGAGGGTGCGGACATGGTACATGAGAGGACATGGGACATGCACCTCCAACCTAGCTCTGTACCCCCCCCCCCCCCTCAACACACAGAATATCCAGCAGATCACCCCATAGCCACTCACCTGCAACTGTGGTGCCTGCAGCATCTCCCCCCTGCACCTCCTGGCTGTGAGCTAGGAATTAAGCAGTGGGGGGGAAGTGGACGGCAGCTCTGTGGTGCCCGTGGGATCTCACGGTCTTTGGTAGGCAACCCCCGTCACCGGCTGCAACTGCTGGCTATGGAAACATGACCACGGGATCTCCCCCTGGCTAGCAGGTCTCTCCTTTTGTGTTCAGTGGAAAAGGGAAGGGGTCTCCGCCCCGCACAGCTAACCGTCTTAAGTGCACAAGTGGATTGCTATACTTGTACACTGAAGAGAGAAGCTGGTTAACTGCCCAGGTCAAAGCCCCCCCCCCCCCCCCCCCTCCTTTCCACTGAACACAGAGGAGAGACCTGCTATCCGGAGGGAGATCCAATGGCCATGCTTTCAGCCAGCCGTTGCTGGCCGGTATTGGGCTGCCTACCGAATACCGGAACAAAGCCAATTTCCCGTGATTTTTCCCAGGACACGGACAGACTGGGAAAAGTCTCAAAATACCGTGAATATCCCGGAAAAATCTGGACTGTGTGCAGCTATGGTAATGCAAGCTGTAGTGCACAACTCTGGCTGCACTGGCTTGTGAGATCAAAACTACCCCACAGTCACATTTCCTATGTATAGTAGGATCAGTTACTCACTCATTTCCACAATGGTTGGACTTCCTCACACCAACTCAACTCTCTTCTTTCTTTACTCAGTCTCTACACCAGGTTCTCTTTGCTAGGCCCCCCAGCTAAGCCTAAATGGAACATTTTTTAAATCTCTCTCTCTCTCTCTCTCTCTCTCTCTCTCTCTCTCTCTCTCTCTCTCTCTCTCTCTCTCTCTCTCTCTCTCTCTCTCTCTCTCTCTCTCTCTCTCTCTCTCTCTCTCTCTATCTCTCTCTATCTCTCTCTATCTCTCTCTCTCTCTATCTCTCTCTATCTCTCTCTATCTCTCTCTATCTCTCTCTATCTCTCTCTATCTCTCTCTATCTCTCTCTCCTGAGGTCTGAACCCAGGAACTCTCCCTCTGCTGCCAGGCCTCAGAATAATTATAGGCTCTCTCTCTCCACCTTCTGGGTACACCTCACCAGGGATTGGCCAGAGCTCCATAAATATTCAGACTGCTTGTTCTTCTCTGCCTCCCGCTACGCTTTTCCAGAAGTCTCCAAGGTGACGGGAGTCGGTCTGTGAAACACTGAACAGCCCTAAATAATCAACCCCCGCTCCACTGTTTTACAGCGGAGTTAACTAAACTTACCTAGCAGCCTGCCAGGAGAGTGCTACAGGTGTATGAGAACCTTGGTGACTGGGTTTATGCCCCGTACACACAGGCAGAATGTCGAGAGACAATGGCCGGTTCAATAAAAAAAAATGTCCGACATTCGGCCCGTGTGCATATCAGTCTGTCCAACAGAAGCCGAACGAGCGTGCTGGGAAAACAAGCAGCTGATCAGCATTCTTGGGGGGGGGGGGGGTTTGTACCCCCCCTCTCAGAACTTGCTTTGTATAGCGAGTACAGCCGCCTTTTTTTTTTTTTTTTTTTTTTTTTTTTTTCATTCAACTGCTGAGTTTAACGTAAAAATAACTTTTAGTGTGTACCTGGCTTAAGTATCTTATTGTATTGCATGTTGAAAACTGGGTGGATATTGTAGGGAATCTAGCGAGAGCAATAGACGTGCCATAAATAAAGCACAATAGTGCCCTGCAGCATTGCTTATTGAGGTCATCAGTGGAGTTATCTGATTGAAGTTTTTCCAACAAGTGCAAGTAACCCTGCGGGTGGAATCTAAGGGTACAATCCTTTCTCAGGTGTGTACGTAGGATAATGGAACCTCATGTCAGCCAGTTGGGTTAATCTAGCATTGGAGATGTTTGAGATTCTTCTGACCTGCTTATGGTTGCATTTTTTTTTTTTTTTTTTTTTACCTAGCTCGTTAGTCATTGGGGCGTGTTTTTGTAACTCCACTCTTGTAAGAAGTTAACATTAGTATAATGACAGTCCTTGGCTGTTTGCTGTTGTTGGGGGGGATTTTTTTTTTTTTTTTACGGTAATAACCGATATAACATGTCAAGGCGCTTAAACCTTGTGTACTTATGACATAAGTTAACATGACATGTTATTATACAAATTCAGCTATCTCCCCCAGCTTTGCCCAGGCTGCAGATACACCCTACATATAATACCTTCAATAAGTCCTGCAAATGGCTCATGGATCATCTTCTTGTTGGATGTACTTGCAGCCTGGGCAAAGCTGGGGGCGCTGTAGAGCGGTGGATGGTGGAGGGTTTCCCTAGTGGTAGCAGTACTTTCTCTTCATAAAGCAGCACCTTTCGCCTCCTTTAAAAGCTATAAACCGTATTGGCTCCCCCGAAGAGGGGGCTGACCAGGTAAAAGTTTGGACATTTGTCCGAACACCTGGACAGCCAATGTTCAGTCTGAATCCAGATATGTACTGAACCATCTGCCACGGAGACTTCTTTTATCTGAAAGAAGACCACCCGCCGTTTCAGAAAATGCTGAGGTTATGGCAGCTAAGTCAAAGCACCAACTTAGAACAACAGCGTCTGGTCCGTAAGTGGTTAATGAGTGAAATAAGTATTTGATCCCCTATCAATCGGCAAGATTTCCAGCTCCCAGGTGTCTTCTATATAGATAACAAGCTGAGATTAGGAGCACTCTCTTAAAGGGAAAAGAAGAAAACAATTAGTAACACACTACTCTGTGAAGGACTAAAATCCTGCAGTGCCTGCAAGGTCCCCCTGCTCAAGAAAGCACATGTACAGGTCTGTCTGAAGTCTGCTAATGAACATCTGAATGATTCAGAGGAGAACTGGGTGTAAGTGTTGTGGTCAGATGAGACCAAAATCGAGCTCTTTGGCATCAACTCTCGCCGTGTATGGAGGAGGAGGAATGCTGCCTATGACCCCAAGAACACCATCCCCACCATCAAACATGGAGGTGGAAACATTATGCTTTGGGGGTGTTTTTCTACTAAGGGGACAGGACAACTTCACTGCATCAAAAGCACGATGGACGGGGCCATGTACCATCAAATCCTGGGTAATTACCTTCTTCCCTCAGCCAGGGCATTGAAAATGGGTCGTGGATGGATATTCCAGCATAACAATGACCCAAAACACACAGCCGAGGCAACAAAGGAGTGGTATTGATAATAGAACTGGTTTTAGGGACTTTATATAAAGGCATGACCTGGTAAGGCCAGTTCTTCCATCCTTTTGGGACTTTAAATGAAATTGTGGCCCGGTAAGGTCACACATTTCCATTCCTGTTATAATCAAGAAGGGGAGAGAGCAAGGGGGTGGGACTTTAAGTGAGGCACATGGTCGCAAAAGAATATGTTTGGTGAACATAATTGGAATTTATTGATTGCCATAAGATACAAACATGGTACATTATGTAAAAACACGTTGAAATAATGCATGGGTAATACAATACATCTGTCATAACTTGGATATCACGTAAAAAAACAGCAAACAACTTTCCAGAGTGCACCAAAAACACCATTTGGGTAAAAACATAGTATATAGTGATGCCTGCAAAACCTCGGGCCTCTTGGATCCTTGAATGGGGTATTAGAGATTAGCTAACAAAACGTAAGGCAGCTCTACGCGTTTCGTGGCTGGAGGGCCACTTGTCAGGAGCCAGCACTTGATGTATCTAAGAAAAAAATCCCTCCTGAGATGTGTGCAAACCTGGTGGCCAACTACAAGAAACTTCTGACCTCTGTGATTGCCAACAAAAGTTTTGCCACCAAGTACTAAGTCATGTTTTGCGAAGGGTCAAATACTTATTTCGATCATTAAAATGCAAATCAATTTATAACTTTTTTGAAATTTGTTTTTTCTGGATATTTTTGTTGTTCTGTCTCTCACTGTTAAAATCGACCATTAAAAATTATAGACAGATTATTTCTTTGGAAAACGAAAAATGGATTTGGGTCAATTTCTTATGACGATGAAAATTTGATAATTTTTTAAATAGGTTTTACATCTGTTTATTTGTATAGATAGCCTTTGTTTTATAAATAGTAATTTACCACATGACAAAGGATTCCTAGAGCACTATGGGAGACCACATCGACACTTGGCGTGTTTTGGCTCTCTTTGCCTGAAATTTTTGTTAATTAAAAGGCAGGATAATTTTGATCGCTTTTATTGCTGTTACAAGGAATGTAAACATCCTTGTGAAAACCATAGGCAGTGACAGGTACTCTTTATTGAAATATCTGTGGTCTATTGGACCCCAGATGTCTCCTCTGCCCTTTTTTAAAAGCATCTGACCACACCAAGATCTGTGTAATCAGATGCTTTTACAATTTAAAAATTGGCATCCAGGGAAACCAGAAGTGACAAAATATTTGTTGCTCCCGGTTTTCTTTACCATAGAGATAGAAACTGGGACCTTCCAATCCTTAATTCGCTCTGTGGTAAGCTGACACAAACTATATGGAATTCTGGGGTTGCTAGTGGGACGGTAGAGTCCAGATAGGTGGCGGCAGGATAGGGGAGGGGCGACTGCCCGTAGCTGCAGGTATCATCCCGATACACCACTTGAAAGCTGCAATGTACAGAATATGTATGTTAAGGCGAGTCTTCGAGTGCTGCTGATGTATTCACTTTAAAGAGGTTGTACACCTCCCTTTGGAAGTTGTACCTCTATGTAAGCCTTATTCTAGGCTTACCTATAGGTACTTTAAATATCTCCTAAGTGTGTGCCGTTTAGGAGATATTTACTGTATACTGCGCCGATGATGTCATCGGCGTATGCGCTGTAAATAAACTGCCCCCCGTGCCGTGACCGGCGGCTCCCGCACGCATGCGTGAGAGTTGCGTTACGCGACTTTGGCCAGTCACAGAGCCGGAGTCCATGGCCTCAGAAGGAAGAGGGGCAAAGATGGATGCAGCCTGCGGTGGGGACAACGCGGACTTTGTATTTGCAGGTAAGTGTCACATATGCGATGCATACCAGCACATTATGTTTTTACTTTGCAGGGTAAAAGAAGAAAGTAAAACCCATCAGGTTTTACTTCCTCTTTAAAAAGCACATACTGTAGAAGTTCATTATGATAAAGTGATTCTGAGAAATTCTTACACCAGGTTATGTTAACTTTCTGAAAACCTTGTAGGATATATTTTTTTATTATTATTGCACTTCTCTCAGGAAAAAAAAAAATCGCTATATGCCGCATACCCACCTCAGCAACAGAGCCCCCAAGCAATAATGGATCCTCCATCCTTCCCCAGGGACAACAGATCCCTCCCCAGGTATCGGGAACCATGAATCAGACCGAGACAGAAGTAAAGTTAAATCACACTTGTTTAATAATAATTAAAAAGGTAAACCGAGTAAGCGTGGTCAAAACAAGCCAGAGTTCAGTAACCGGATCGGGTAGTCAGCCAAGCCAATGTCAGAGAGCCAGAGATGAACGTCGTAGTACAGCAAGCAGGATCAGGAACCAGAAGGAACGTCAGCCGAGCAAGTCTTCAACAGGAACGCAGGAGAAAGTCTCTGTGATGTTGACAAAGGCGAAGGCAGAGATCAAGTGAGCTGTACGGCTTTAATTGGGCAGGACTGACGAGCAGAATCAACAACAGCTGGGTAACTGTGGAGAGAGATGGGAGCTGGCAATTAGCCGACAGCTGAGCGGCCAGCTCAGAGAAGGAAGGGCTGAGCCCAGCCCTGACACAAGGGACAACAGATCCCTCCCCAGGGACAAAAACCCCCGCCTGCAACAATAGATTTGTGGAGCCCTGCCTTAATTGATATGTGTCAGTCTAGAGGAATAGGTGTTCCTAGGCAGTCTGTATTTGCATGCTGACCACACTAGGTAACACCCACATGTGATGCTGAGCCTCTATCATTGAAAACTGAAATCCAGTGATTGAAAGGGCAGGCCAGGGAGTCGGTCTGGGGAGGGGTGATGATGCTAGGAAATGAGACGGGGGCTCCATCTCACTTGCTGCGGCGTCTAATACACATTATGAGAAGCTCGCACAATGTGCAGTGAAATCAGAGTAAGCGATTCAGTCCAGGAGAGGAGCCGATACAGCTGTGCGAGACTGAAGGGAAGGCTGGATGTGGGGTTGCCACCTGTCCAAAATTCACCCGGACAGTCCGGGTTTTAAATTATGTGTGCGGGTTTCAGGCAAACTGAAACCCGACACATTATTCAGACTGGGCTGTGGCTCCTTAAGTAACCAAGATGGTCACGCAACAATATGTTTTCACCGGGATCTGGGGACCGCTGTCTGGGGGGGCTGGTTTGACATCACAGGGGGGGCAGGGCAATGATGTCAGAGCAATTTGGCCACACCCACTATTCGCTGTGGCACGCTATGCACACCGCATTACAACTCTCCTTGGGGCACCCAAAGGTGTCCCAGCCTGCTAAAGTGTTCGGTTTGGCTTGAAGAAAAGGTGGCAGCCCTAGCCGGAGGTCAGATTTATCGTTTTTCTTTGTGTGGACACACATGGATATTTCTATACTGGCAGTGTGACGTTTCTGGTTGGTGCTATAATTAGGTGACTGAAGCCAGATGGCAAAAATAGCACTAAAGGGTGAAATCCGCATTCTTTAGTACACTGACGTACATTCTGGGCAATAGTGTATCTGAAGGCCAATTTATTTATTTATTTATTTATTTATTTTTTGTTTTTGATTGGAGCGTGGAAGGGGTTGGAAAAGGTGTGTGGATTTTTTTTTTTATTTTTTTTTTTTTTTATATTGCAGTCCGTGTCCTCTCTGGGGAGTCTGACTTCTCTATTTGTCCTGGTGTTACCAAGACATGAAAATCTAATGGAGGTGTGCAGGACACTGAGCAGAGGCCAATGGGAGGCACTGGGTGGAGGCCAGAGGTAGGATGGGAGGCACTGGGTGGAGGCCAGAGGTAGGATGGGAGGCACTGGGTGGAGGCCAGAGGTAGGATGGGAGGCACTGGGTGGAGGTCAGAGGTAGGATGGGTGGCACTGGGTGGAGGTCAGAGGTAGGATGGGAGGCACTGGGTGGAGGTCAGAGGTAGGATGGGAGGCACTGGGTGGAGGTCAGAGGTAGGATGGGATGCACTGGGTGGAGGTCAGAGGTAGGATGGGAGGCACTGGGTGGAGGTCAGAGGTAGGATGGGTGGCACTGGGTGGAGGCCAGAGGTAGGATTGCCAGGGAGGGATGGGAGACACTCTGGGAACCCTGATCTAAGGGGGAACATTGAGAACTCTGATGTACGAAGACGACTCTGATAAGGGGGAACACTGTGGCCTCTGGTGTAAAGGGGAACTCTTATATAAGGGGTGCTCTGAGAACTCTGATTTACCTTTAGTGTAGCAGGGAACGAAGAAATCTGGAAGCTGCACACCGGTCTGATAAGTGCTTTTATTGATAAAAAGCTGGATCATGCAAGTATACAAAACACTACAGCAGAAGTGTACAGGGATCATCTGACGCGTTTCGCACTCATGACGAGTGCTTACTCATAGCTCAGCTTAGCTATGATTAAGCACTCGTCATGAGTGCGAAACGCGTCAGATGATCCCTGTACACTTCTGCTGTAGTGTTTTGTATACTTGCATGATCCAGCTTTTTATCAATAAAAGCACTTATCAGACCGGTGTGCAGCTTCCAGATTTCTTCGTTCCCTGCTTCATCTTGCATCAGCCAGCATCTGGGACTCTCTCCTTTGAAGGATTCATACTTGCTTTCTTTTCCACTAATTTGAACCTATCTGAGCGGTGGAACCCCTTCTCTGCCTGGTTTACCTTAGTGAACTCTGAGCCAGGAGAGAGAAGGGGAGAGACTTCAGTCACAGACTGGGATGGATGGTGAGCTCAATCACCCCTTGGCAGTCAGCACCTCTCATCCAGATGTAGCTGAGCTGCTGGACTTCAAATTTCTGGCCCCCCGCTTTCCTTTTATGAGTTACAATTCGCAGGACATTTTAAAATACATTCATTTGAATGTATCTGGTTCACATATGTGCGTTACATTCGCACTGCATTTCACAAAAAAATGTGTGCGTTTTTTTGGGCATTGTGGTGCGAATTACAAGCCCATTATCTCCTATGAGAATGCATCTGATTTGCAGATGCATTGTTTTCTGAACAAGGATTTTTTCCTTCTCCTCACTACACCTCCCCCTCTCCCTGCTCACTGATCCGCAGCTACAATGCAGAGAAGCCTTTAAACAACTGATTTTTATCTTCCCAGTGAAACCTGAGCTTCAATTCGCACCGCACAATTGTGAACCCAGGCTGAAGAGTTGGGCGCATTAACAGAGGGGGAGGGGTGGGAGGAAGAGGAGCAGATCAATCCTCTCTCCTCTCCCGTCTGTATGGGGGGAGGGGTAATTGTTAGTGCTGGCTTTTGGGCAGTGTGAAAGAGAGTGTAACAGACACTCTTGGCTTGCACAACTGCAGCCAGCAACCCTGCTGTGATGCCATAGTCTAGTCTGAATATTGTGTCCGGGTTTCAGGTGCTCTGAAACCCAAACGCATGATTTCAAACCCGAACTTTCCAGGTGAATCCCTGGATAGGTGGCAACCCTAGCCTAGGAGGACATTTGGGAGATCTATTTACAAAAATTTTATACTGAAATCTGAATTTAGATCAGTCGTCTGACATAATTAATTCATATACAGTATATCACAAAAGTGAGTACACCCCTAAGTGAAAATGTCCAAATTGGGCCCAATTAGCCATTTTTCCCTCCCCGGTGTCATGTGACTCATTAGTGTTACAAGGTCTCAGGTATGAATGGGGAGCAGGTGTGTTAAATTTGGTGTTATCGCTCTCACTCTCTCATACTGGTCACTGGAAGTTCAACATGGCACCTCATGGCAAAGCACTCTCTGAGGATCTGAAAAAAAGAATTGTTGCTTTACATAAAGATGGCCTAGGCTATAAGAAGATTGACAAGACCCTGAAACTGAGCTGCAGCTTGGTGGTCAAGACCATACAGCGGTTTAACAGGACAGGTTCCACTCAGAACAGGCATCGCCATGGTCCACCAAAGAAGTTGAGTGTGCATGCTCAGCGTCATATCCAGAGGTTGTCTTTGGGAAATAGACATATGAGTGCTGCCAGCATTGCTGCAGAGGTTGAAGGGGTGGGGGGTCAGCCTGTCAGTGCTCAGACCATACGCTGCACACTGCATCAAATTGGTCTGCATGGCTGTCGTCCCAGAAGGAAGCCTCTTCTAAAGATGATGCACAAGAAAGCCTGCAAACAGTTTGCTGAAGACAAGCAGACTAAGGACATGGATTACTGGAACCATGTCCTGTGGTCTGATGAGACCAAGATAAACTTATTTGGTTCAGATGGTGTCAAGTGTATGTGGTGGCAACCAGGTGAGGAGTACAAAGACAAGGGTGTCTTGCCTACAGTCAAGCATGGTGGTGGGAGTGTCATGGTCTGGGGCTGCATGAGTGCTGCCGGCACTGGGGAGCTACAGATCATTGAGGGAACCATGAATGCCAACATGTACTGTGACCTACTGAAGCAGAGCATGATCCCCTCCCTTCAGATACTGGACCACAGGGCAGTATTCCAACATAACAACCCCAAACACACCTCCAAGATGACCACTGCCTTACTAAAGAAGTTGAGGGTAAAGGTGATGGACTGGCCAAGCATGTCTCCAGACCTAAACCCTATTGATCATCTGTGGGACATCCTCAAATGGAAGGTGGAGGAGCGCAAGGTTTCTAACATCCACCAGCTCTGTGATGTCATCATGGAGGAGTGGAAGAGAACTCCAGTGACAACCTGTGAAGCTCTGGTGAACTCCATGCCCAAGAGGGTTAAGGCAGTGCTGGAAAATAATGGTGGCCACACAAATTGATACTTTAGGCCCAATTTGGACATTTTTACTTAGGGGTGTACTCACTTTTGTTGCCAGTGGTTTAGACATTAATGGCTGTGTGTTGAGTTATTTTGAGGGGACAGAAAATTTACACTGTTATACAAGCTGTACACTCACTACTTTACATTGTAGCAATGTGTCATTTCTTCAGTGTTGTCACATGAAAAGATAGAAGAAAATATTTACAAAAATGTGAGGGGTGTACTCACTTGTGTGAGATGTGTCCTGTACACACGGTCGGACATTGATCGGACATTCCGACAACAAAATCCTAGGATTTTCTCCGACGGAAGTTGGCTCAAACTTGTCTTGCATACACACGGTCACACAAAGTTGTCAGAAAATCTGATCGTTCTAAACGCGGTGACATAAAACACGTACGTCGGGACTATAAACGGGGCAGTAGCCAATAGCTTTCATCTCTTTATTTATTCTGAGCATGCGTGGTTCTTTGTGCTTCGGATTTGTGTAGACACGATCGGAATTTCCGATAACGGATTTTGTTGTCGGAAAATTTTATAGCCTGCTCTCAAACTTTATGTGTCGGAAAATCCGATGGAAAATGTGTGATGGAGCCCACACACGGTCGGAATTTCCGACAACAAGGTCCTATCACACATTTTCGGTCGGAAAATCCGACCGCGTGTACGGGGCATTACTGTATAACACCAACCAAATTTTAGAATCCACAAGAAAGGATGAATGCTGTACATTTTCTGAAATGAACTGTGTAAAATGACCTGTTTTTGGCTTTAACCTAAATGTTCTCAATATTGGCCTCATATCACAATGTGGATTGTTATGGAAAAAAATATTTAGGAATAAATTGTGTGCCTTGGCTTTTGTAAAAAAAAAAAAAAAAAAAGCCATGTGATCTAAACATCAGCTCTGATAAACAAAGGGTTAGGTTAGCCTTAGTCCCTAATAGATCATAATTTCAGCTAACGAAGGGCCACAAGAACAGGTCCAGGATAGATAAAAGGAGCTTTTCCATAATCCACAGCAGCCGTTTTCAGACCATTGCATCCTTACAAAGTACCACAAACCACCTTAATTACCTAATAACTCCAAATGCATTTCACCAATATGAACACATTTAATCAAAATCCTAAAATCTTAGTAGACCAAAGACTCCCAATTAATGTAATCCCTTATCTAAAAGCAGTAATGCCTCATTGCAGCCTCTAGAGGGCAGTATTGTTTGCCACATGAATGGACATAGACAGGTGCCGAGGACAATATTTTACAGAATAAGTTCTTTAAAAAACAAAACAAAAAAAAACTTATGTCAGAAAACAAAGTTTAACAATTAATTGAAAACCTTGTCACCAGACTTATTCCTCCTGAAGATTTAAGTCTTAAAGGGGATATATTTGTTTGTTTGTTTTTTTTTTTTTTTGCTGATTTGTAATTGCCTTAGTTTGGATTAAAAAAAAAAAAAAAGATTTAGTAACCTTTCCCACATAACTGCAGCCCATCGTCATGTAACCTGCAGCTGAATTGTATAAAAGTCTCAGGTGCGTTTTGATTGACAGAAATAAATTTGAAAGGAATCCGCACCTTGGCTATAGAAGTGGGGTGTGACCGCATAGGGTGACTAAATCTTTATATGAACCTTTGTACATTGTGGCACTTATAGTGTGTACCAGGCTTTAGGAGTTTTTTTTTTTTTTTTTTTTTTGTTCTGGGTTGAACGGGTTGGAGCCGCTGTACTAACTATGCAAAGTTTTAGTACAGCGATCTCTCCTGCTGAGCTGTTGTGTTCTGACAGGGAGACCACCCCCCCCCCCCCCCCCCGCCGCTAGAACACTCCGACCAGCACTCTCATTGGCTGATCGCGCTGTTTGGAAGTCGGTCAGAAGCTGGTTTTCCAGCATGCTCGTTTGACACAAGCCAGCCGGCTTCTATCGTACATGGGCTGAATGACAGGCAGTTTTCGTTTTTTTTTTTAATTTTTATATACTGTGTGTATGTATATTTACATTACCAGCCGATTTTCTCCCGACATTTGGCCTGTGTGTACTAGGCTTAACCTACTTCTACCCTGTTTCCCCTAAAATAAGACCTAGCGTGCTTGTCGGTGACGGCTGCAATATAAGCCTTACCCGAAAATAAGACCCACAAGGACTTTAACAATAATGTGTGGTTCACATATACTAGATTTTTGAGTGTAACACCTATCATCTATGTTCTTGTATCTATGGAGATCCACTTTGTCGACCGGAATCTCTCAACAAGAGAGAACACATTTCTAACAGCAATTAAAACATGGCGTATCTCTAAATCCATCCCAAGTCTAATGAATAAAAACTTCTTTTTTTTTTTTTTTTTTTACTGGAATTTGTTTGCTGATCCCCCTTCTTCCCTGAAAGTCTTGTGTAAAATAGCTGGAGAAGTTATCTAACATTAATCCAAGGGATGGCAATGTGAACCACACCTCAGGCCTCTTTCACACTTCCCGATTTGGAATTGTGGGTAAAATTGTCGCAATTCTGTCCGTGATTCCAAATCGTGTGGCAAAAAAAATGCGAAATGCATTTTTGGGTGGCATTCGTTCTAAATGGCACCCCAAACGACGTGCGATTGAACAAAATCGCATGGAAAAACATGCCTTTTTTAAATCGCGTGAATCTTGTCGCCCAAGAAGGAGCAGGAGCGATGAGCGCACATGGGGAAGGCTGTTGAAGTGAATAAGCTGCCCTATGTGCGACACGGGGAATCGTGTGAAAATTGCACACACAAAAACGTGAATGGGAACTAAAGCGGGCCACTCGACTTTAGGTCTGTACTAGTATTAAATTAGACTCGCTCTGAGCCTGTAAAGGTGCATCAAAAATAAATATTGACCTCCCTTCTTCACATAAAAATTAACATATATTTTTTTTTTTTCTTTTTTCGTTTGTATTTAACCTTTTAAAGTGTGTGTGTGTGTGTGTGTGTGTGTGTTGGGGGGGGGGGGGGGGTGATTCTGCCACCACTTCTTCCTTCTTCCTTCTTTCTTCTTTCTTCTTTCTTCTTTCTTCTTCTTTCTTCTCCTCTCTTCTCCTCTCTTCTCCTCTCTTCTCCTCTCTTCTCCTCTCTTCTCCTCTCTTCTTCTCTCTTCTTCTCTCTTCTTCTCTCTTCTTTCAGAATCATTTGGAGTTAGCCCTAACTAGCTAGCAAATTCAGTCGCTTTTTTTTTTTTTTCCTCACTTAGCTTTATTTTTAGGGCCAGTTCACACCATAGAAATGCAGTCCGGATGCGTTCCAGGAGCTTTTATGCATGCGCGTTTTTGATGCAGTCCAGTGCTTTTTTTTTTTTTTTTTTTTTTTTTTTTTTTTTTTTTTCTTAAGCTTAAATAAGGATAAGTGTGTTGCAGTGTGTTTTTGGTGCATTTTTGAAAAATGCAGCAGGTTCTATATTATTATTATTATTTATATATAATTTTTTTTTTTTTTTTTTTTTTGTGGAACTGGAATGCACTGAACGGCAGGCACTGGTGTGAACTATGCCATTGCAAACCATATACCCTATTTTCCATGTGTTTTTTTGATGCAGAAAAAAAAAAAACGCACTGGACTGCATGTGGTGGGAACTGGCCCTTACTGGGGTTTGTTTTTTTTTTTTTTTTTTTTGCATTGCCTAAATTCAAAAGCTTGCAAAGAGGGGAATTTCCACTTTGGCATCTTGGCACATGGAGATGTGTTTGGCAGCCGGTCACTTGGAGGAAAAATTAGCTGGAACAATGATCCAGTGATGGAGGACAATGGCAGAAGCACACAGACAAGGAACAATTATGCAGAGATGATGGGGCAGGTGGAGGCTCTGTCCCTCTCGCTGTATAAACAAATTGCACACATAATTGTTACAAGGTTGATCTGCAGATGTTAATGGTGGGGGGGATTAGAGATCATTAACCTGTCTCCTATGTACTCATTATATAATATTACATACACATAATGATAGTTGATCTATAAGTACATAGCTGAAAAAAGACACAAGTTCATCAAGGCCAACCTATGTGTGTGATTATATGTCAGTATTACATTGTATATCCCTGTATGTTGTGGTCATTCAGGTGATTATCTAATAGTTTTTTTTTTAAACTATCGATGCCCCCCGCTGAGACCACCGCCTGTGGAAGGGAATTCCACATCCTTGCCGCTCTTACAGTAAAGAACCCTCTACGTAGTTTAAGGTTAAACCTCTTTTTTCCTATTTTAGTGAATGGCTACGTCTCTTTTTAAAATCCTTTGCGCGGAAAGGTTTTATCCCTATTGTGGGGTCACCAGTACAATATTTGTATATTGAAATCATATCCCCTCTCAAGCGTCTCTTCTCTAGAGAGAATAAGTTCAGTGCTCACAACCTTTCCTCATAACTAAGATCCTCCAGACCCTTTATTAGCTTTGTTGCCCTTCTTTGTACTCGCTCCATTTCCAGTACATCCCTCCTGAGGACTGGTGCCCAGAACTGGACAGCATACTCCAGGTGCGGCCGGACCAGAGTCTTGTAGAGCGGGAGAATTATTTTTTTTTTTCTCTGGAGTTGATCCCCCTTTTTAACCACTTACCAACCGGCCCATAGCCGAATGACGGCTGCAGGGCGGTTGGATAACTCTGGGAGGACGTACTATGACGTCCTCCCAGAATTCCCCTCTCGCGCGCCCCCTGGGGCGCGCACCCGAACACATCCGTGACCGCCGGGTCCTGAGGACCCGGCGCATCACGGATCCCGGTAAATGGCCGCTGATCGCGGCCGTTTACCATGTGATCGCGCCGTCATTTGATCACATGTAAACAGACCGGCGTCATCTGATGACGCCGGTTCCTCTCCTCCCCTCCTGTGTACCGATCGGTACACAGTGAGCGGGGAGGGGGATGGATGGATGTCTGCAGCGCTGTGGGCTGTATGTGTAGTGCCCACAGCGCTGCACACAGACATCCATCCATCCATCCATGCTCAGCCATCCCTACTACTATGCAATGCTGTGCAATACTCTGCAATGCCCCCGCAATACTCTGCAATGCCCCCGCAATACTCTGCAATGCCCCCGCAATACTCTGCAATGCCCCCGCAATACTCTGCAATGCCCCCGCAATACTCTGCAATGCCCCCGCAATACTCTGCAATGCCCCCGCAATACTCTGCAATGCCCCCGCAATACTCTGCAATGCCCCCGCAATACTCTGCAATGCCCCCGCAATACTCTGCAATGCCCTGCAATACTCTGCAATACTCTGCAATGCCCCCGTCATACTCTGCAATGCCCCCGCCATACTCTGCAATGCCCCCGCCATACTCTGCAATGCCCCCGCCATACTCTGCAATGCCCCCGCCATACTCTGCAATGCCCCCGCCATACTCTGCAATGCCCCCGCCATACTCTGCAATGCCCCCGCCATACTCTGCAATTACCCCGCCATACCCTGCCATGCTGAGCCATGCTCAGCTGTACTCGCCCTCTGTATGTGGCCAGGCTGTGGAAGTCTCACACATGTGATATCGCCGTACTCAGGAGGAGTAGGAGAATCTATTTTGGGGTGTCATTTTTGGTATGTACATGTTATGTGGTAGAAATATTGTATAAATGGACAACTTTGTGTTAAAAAAAAAAAAAGCGTTTTAACCACTTCCCGCCCGCCGGCCGTCATACAACGTCCTTGACTTTGTGCGGGGATATCTGAATGATGGGTGCAGCTACAGGCATCATTCAGATATCGGCTTTTTCAGCCGGCGATTCCCTACACCATGAGAATGATCATAGCAGCTGTTCCACTGCTTGATCGTTCTTGCGAGAGGAGATGTCCCCCCCCCCCCCTCCCGCGCTTCTACCGACTCACCGCTACGATCGAAGCCAGGATCGTTTTTTTTTTTTTTTTTTTAATTTCAGGCTTCCCAGCCTAGAGGTGAGATGTGGGGTCTTATTGACCCCATATCTCACTGTAAAGAGGACCTGTCATGCCATATTCCTATTACAAGGATGTTTATATTCCTTGTAATAGGAATAAAAGTGGTCAAAATTTTTTTTTTTTTTTTTTTTTTTTTTGGAAAAAAGCATCAAACTAAAATAAAGTAAAATGAACAATAAAAAAAAAAAAAAAAAATTTTTAAATCGCCCCTGTCCCTGTGTGCTCGCATGCAGAAGCGAACGCATACGTAAGTCCCGCCCACATATGAAAACGGTATTCAAACCACACATGTGAGGTATCGCTGCGATCGGTAGAGCGAGAGTAATAATTTTGGCCCTAGACCTCCTCTGTAACTCAAAACATGTAACCAGTAAAAAATTTTAAAGCGTCGCCTATGGGGATTTTTAAGTAGCAAAGTTTGGCGCCATTCCACAAGCGCGTGCAATTTTGAAAGGTGACATGTTGGGTATCTATTTACTCGGCGTAACTTCATCTTTCACATTATGCAAAAACATTGGGCTAACTTTACTGTTTTGGTTTTTGTAAAGCACAAAACAGTTTTTTTTTTTTTTAAAAACACGTTAAAAAAATTGCTGCGCAAATACCGTGCGAGATAAAAAGTTGCAACAACCGCCATTGTATTCTCTAGGGTCTTTGCTAAAAAAACATATATAATGTTTTGGGGTTCTATGTAATTTTCTAGCTAATAAATGATGATTTTTACATGTAGGAGAGAAATGTCAGAATTGGCCTGGGTTCTCCAGAACGCCTGAAGGTGCTCCCTGCATGTTGGTCCTCTGTATGTGGCCACGCTGTGTAAAAGTCTCACACATGTGGTATCACCGTACTCGGGAGTAATAGCAGAATGTGTTTTGGGGTGTCATTTGTGGTATGCATATGCTGTGTGTGAGAAATAACCTGCTAATATGACAATTTTGTGGGGAAAAAAAAAAAGGAAAAAAAAAACCTTGATTTTGCAAAGAATTGTGGGAAAAAATGACAACTTAAAAAAACTCACCATGCATCTTTCTAAATACCTTGGAATGTCTTCTTTCCAAAAAGGGGTCATTTGGGGGGTATTTGTACTTTTCTGGAATGTTAGGGTCTCAAGAAATTAGATAGGCCGTCAGTATTTCAGGTGTGATCAATTTTCAGATATTCGCACCATAGCTTTTGGACTCTATAACTTTCACAAAGACCAAATAATATCCACCGATTTGGGTTAATTTTACCAAAGATATGCAGCGGTATAAATTTTGGCCAAAATATATGAAGAAAAATTACTAGTTTGCAAAATATTATAACAGAAATGAAGAAAAATGTATTTTTTTACAGATTTTTCGATCTTTTTTCTTTTACGGCGCAAAAAATAAAGAACCCAGCGGTGATTAAATACCACCAAAAGAAAGCTCCATTTGTGTGAAAAAAAGGACAACAATTTCATATAGATACAGTGTTGCATGACTGAGTAATTGTCATTCAAAATGTGAGAGCACCAAAAGCTGAAAATTGGTCTGGTTAGGAAGGGGGTTTAAGTGCCCAGTTGTCAAGTGGTTAATGCCAATATTCTGTTTGCTTTGTTAGCAGCAGCTTGGCATTGCCTGCCATTGCTGAGCCTATCATCTACTAGGACCCCCAGGTCCTTTTCCATCCTAGATTCCCCCAGAGGTTCTCCCCCCAGTCTATAGATTGCATTCATATTTTTGCCACCCAAATGCATTATTTTACATTTTTCTACATTGAACCTCATTTGCCATGTAGTTGCCCACCCCATTAATTTTTTCAGGTTTTTTTGCAAGGTTTCCACGTCCTGCGGAGAAGTTATTGCCCTTCTTAGCTTAGTATCGTCCGCAGATATGCCGAATTTGGAAAATTCGAATGGAGTTTTGAATTTGAATAAACAAATTCAGTGAATTTAACAGATTTTACTAAACTAATTTTATGTAAATAAAAAAAATAACTGATCTATGGCCAGTCTTAAAGTGGAAGTAAACTTGGGGGGGTTATAATGTGCATCGCATGCTAGCACATGATGTGAAACTTACCTTTTTTAAAACGAAGCCCTCCAGCACCCGGTTTTATCTTCTGGCTTTGCGGGCTCCGGACGGGAGTCACTGTTTACGGCAGGGGGTATGTTGTTCCTTCAGAGCGCATGTGCCGGTGTTGTCACCAGATGCTACACCAAATAAATATCTCCTAAACAGTGCACATTCAGGGGATATTTCCAGTGCCTACAGGTAAGCCTCATTATAGGCTTACCTGAGGATAAAACATAAACTGCCTTTTACTACCACTTTAAATCGGCCATAGATGGATCACATCCAGGGCGAATCAGAAGGGACTGGCTGAGATTTAATCCATCCATGGGCAGGCTGGTGGTACTGAAGTCGATCCATTGATCAACTTCAGTACCACCAGCCTTTTGGGTTTTTTGCATGCAGCTATAACTGCCAGCAGTCGTCATTGTGTTGTACCGGCAGGGAAGGCTCCCCACTGGCAGAACACAATAGTGCTGCGGGAGGGAAATCGAGCGACTTTCGTTCTCCTCCATGGTTGCAGGGAAAATTTATCCGATCATCTATGGCTTGCTTTAGTCCAGTGCTATGAGAATGGACCATGCAGAAGAGGTTCCTGCCCCAGTTGTGCCCCTCCTCCAGCATCGCCCCCTAGGTGCTGTGACCCAGCCATGGGAACTGGATTTCAGGTAACTATTCAGAATCTGCTACATCACGCAGAAATGGAGTTTATTTTCCCTGAGGGAAGTTTATTTTGGCAGGGATGACGTCTGAACAGAACACTTCCTTTTCCCTGTCAATAGTCTACTCTAGAGCTGCTCAGAACATCACGTTTCCTCTACTCCATGGCATTTATCCCCATTTGTAGCACGTTGGGTTCAATGTGCTGGAGACAAAGTGACCCCCCCCCCCCGACCAGGAGGTGACTCTAACCAGGAGGTGAGCCCCCCCCGAACAGGAGGTGACTCTAACCAGGAGGTGACCCCCCCCAAACCAGGAGGTGACTCTAACCAGGAGGTGACCCCCCCCAAACCAGGAGGTGACTCTAACCAGGAGGTGACCCCCCGACCAGAAGGTGAGCCCCCCCCCCCCCCCCGAACAGGAGGTGACTCTAACCAGGAGGTGACCCCCCCCAAACCAGGAGGTGACTCTAACCAGGAGGTGACTTGTGCATAGTAGTAGGAGCTGATATTGTCTAAGCGGTATAAAGAGGAGCTGAGGTTCCACTATAACAAACTGTGAGCAGGCAGGCTTTTATGTCTTTTTGTGCCTCCTCCGCAATAAAATGCCCCTATCTGCCTTCTCCGGCGCTGTAAACTGAGCTACCCATGTGTGCCGGAATGAAGGCCGCCTTAGCATGCACAGGAGAGGCCTCATCGCACCCCGGCCAATGAAGACCGCCAAAGACTGGCACACAGAAGACGGTGCTGGCAAGGGATCCCTGGAAAGGTAAGCATTAACCCCTTTTTAGTTCCACTTAAAAGCTGATTGCGGCACAAATGATGCAGCTCTGTAATTATTAGTACATCATAAAATATATTTAACCACTTAAAGGGGTTGTAAACCCTCGTGGTTTTTCACCTTTAATGCATTTTATGCATTAAGGTGAAAAACCTTCTGTAGTGCTGCAACCCCCCCAGTGCCCCCGTTTTTTACTTGCCTGAACCCGATTTTTCTTCTCCCCGGGGAAGAGCACACCAGCTCCAGCCATTGGCTGGGGGGGGGGGGCACGGGGCTGAGTCCTGCTTTCTGTGTCAATGGACGCAGAAGCAGGACTCGGGAGCGCGCCTGCACGGGTGTCCACCGAAGGAGAGCGCTTCTTCGATGTGGGCACTCGATGCAGAGTGGAGCTATTAGCACCGCTGAGGGAGCCCAGAATAGGAAGATCTGGGCACATGTTTTGTTGTTTAAAAAAAAAAAAAAGCTAGGGTGTAGTAACCCTTTATGGACCGGAAGGATTTGCCCCCTTAATGACTAGGCCATTTTTTGCGATGCGGCACTGCGTCGCTTTAATTGACAATTGCGCGTTCGTGCGACGCTGTACCCAAACAAAATTGACGTTCGCTTTTTTTTTTTTTTTTTTTTTTTCCACAAATAGAGCTTTCTTTTGGTGGCATTTGATCACCTCTGCGTTTTTTTTTTTTTTTGTTTTTGTTTTTTTGCACTATAAACAAAAAAAAACACAATTTTGAAAAAAATAAATATATTACTTTTTGCTATAATAAATGCCCTCCAAAAAAAAGTAAAAAAAATTTCTTCATTAGTTTAGGCCAATATGTAGTCTACTACATATTGTTGATGATAAAAAAAAAAAATCGCAATAAGCGTATATAAGTTATAGCGTCTACAAAATAGGGAATACATTTATGGCATTTTTATTATTAAAAAAAAATGTATGTATGTGTATGTGTTTATAGATGGTTTTTTTGGGGACCAGTGACATTTATACAGCAATCAAAGCTAAAAAATAGCCACTGATTACTGTATAAATGTCACTGGCAGGGAAGGGGTTAAGTGTTCCCCAGGGAGGTGTCTCTAACTGTGGAGTACAGAGAGATCGCTGTTCCTGATCACTAGGAATAGCAACCGCCTATCATAGCAGAGCGGGGGGCGGGAGAAGACGTCGGGGAAGAAATGGAGGACACCGCTCGCCGCCGTCACCCGTTGCCCACCCGAGACAAGGTAAGTGCCGGGTGGGGGGCACAGTGGCTGCATTTGATGGGCACAGTGGCTGCATTTGGTACAGTGGCTGTGTTTGATGGGCACAGTGAGGCTGCAATTGATGGGTTTTTTTTTTTCCAGAATTTTTCAGTTTGTTTGCCTCCCACAAAAATTATGAGCACCAGTCGCCACTGCTCTCTACTCCCCTGTCAGAATGGGGATCTGTCTGTTTACATTGACAGATTACCGTTCTGGCCCTCTGTGGAGCGATCGCGGGTGGCCGACGGCCACGCGCCTCGGCTCCGGCGTCGCCCTGCGGGCGCCTCCAATGACTCTCGAAGCAGCGACATACAATGACTGCTTTTCGTGCAGACGTGTCAACCTGTACAGCAGAGCTGGAGTGTGACAGGAATAAGCAGCACAAAGAGCCAATCAATTCATGTGCTGACAAACATACTGATTGAAGGAAAGAGCAGAGTGACTAAGACAAGATCCCATCGATGTACTGCTTTTCCTTTTTCATTGTTCAGTCACGGCCTGGGAGCAAGTCCTGGGCTCAACTGAAGTGGGGGGGGGGAGAGTAATGATGGCCATCAGACTGAAAACACACTGCGGAGGGCACCATCTAAGTGCAGCATTAAAACATTTATTGTATGATAAAAACAAAATGGTAACTTGCATGTCCTGAAATTTGTGAAGGCATGTAGAGCATAAGAAATCGGGACATCCAGGGAACCCTGAAGTAGAGGCATCAAGTCCAGGGATTGTGCAGCACTACCGCCAGTCTGGTAGGCATAGGAAGCTCGGAGCACGTCTAGATTGGGAGTAGATGACAGAAGAACCCAATGGATGATGTCAAATTCCAGGGGACATTCTGGGGTGTGGCTACGCATTTCAAGGACTTCCTGCCTCTTTGTCAAGCCTGACAAAGATTTCTTCTGTCTCTCTGGAGGAGATGCATCTTGTGAAAGGAAGCTTACTGAAGTGTACCCCTGGTAACCATGAGTCCAATAAACCACTTTTTATCCTTCCCAGTGTTTTTTTTTTTTTTTTCTCTGCTAAACATACACTACTTGCGCCATAAAGACCTTTCCTTTTATGGCCATCAGACTAAGGTCACCAAGTGGCAAAAAAGTAATGCAGGGGAAATCTCTGGGTTGAAGGTGAATATTGCAGCAAAAGCTAGCTTTGTTTTTATCTTCTAATGGGCTCTTCATTTTATCTTAATTTTTGGCTCAAGGTCTCTTTTGACTCTTTTATAAAGAGCTTTATTGTTTGCTGGGAGATGAGCGCCAAGCACAACCTGTTTTCTAATTAGTTGTTTGTTGAAATTTGCTCTCATTATATAACTGGAGAGCTAACCCTTGCGCTGCTCTAAAGGTTTTATCAGAGAAACTTGAAAGTCCATCCACTATTCCTAAAGGAGATGGAATGACCTTTAGTTTGCTCTGTGCACATTGGTTCAAAAACCATTGCCACTTTTCATGCTTCATTGGGTATTTAGTGCTGATGATCTCCTACATCCTCTCTGAAGCCACTTTGACAAGTTAAAAGCAATAACTACTAGTTTGATAGGAGAAGACGCATTGCTAAAGAAAAGAAAAAATCAGTTTAGTAAAACGCAATACAGAGAAATGTAAATTGCGCGTGTAGCAGGAGTGGCTGCAATTTTAGGAGGCTCTTCTGCCTTCCTGATGGTACCCACCCTGCAGCTGCATCCAACGACACACCGACCCAACAGACAGCGAAAGTTCTTTCTTCCTTCCTTCTTCCTTCTTCCTTCTTCCTCCTTCCTTCTTCCTTCTTCCTTCTTCCTTCTTCCTTCTTTCTTCTTCCTCCTTCCTTCCTTCCTTCCTTCCTTCCTTCCTTCCTTCCTTCCTTCCTTCTTCCTTCCTTCTTCCTTCTTCCTTCTTCCTTCTTCCTTCTTCCTTCTTCCTTCTTCCTTCTTCCTTCTTCCTTCTTCCTTCTTCCTTCTTCCTTCTTCCTCCTTCCTCCTTCCTCCTTCCTCCTTCCTCCTTCTTCCTTCTTCCTTCCTCCTTCTTCCTTCTTCCTTCTTCCTTCCTCCTTCTTCCTTCTTCCTTCCTCCTTCTTCCTTCCTCCTTCTTTCTTCTTCCCCCCCATAAATTCTTTAGGTGGGTGATTATCTCCCTCCTAAGGCCTCTGCCACAAACCAGCTTAGATTCCTTAGGTTCTTTTGACTACTGGTCAGCTGTACCAGCTATGAGTAAGCACTCAGTTTCGAGTGTGAAACGCGTCAGCTGATCCTGTACATCCTGCATGATTGTCTTGTACTTTTGATGGTCCTATCTCTACAATAAAGACAAGTTTTCTACTTTATCCAGTGTGCGGCATCCAGATCTTTCTATCCAACACCTTGCTGTACTCAGCATTTAGCCAGCACCTGGGACTCTTCAACTCTGAAGGCTTCACATTAACTTTACACCTGGGTCTGGATCCACCTGAGCGGTGAAACACTCTCCCTACTGGTCAGCTGTAGGTCCTTTCTGGGGATCCGATTCGGCATGTGTGTATTTGCAGCGTGGTGGGGCAGCAGAACACTCAGCGTCCAAGTGTAGAAAACAGAACTATATTGAAATTGAAGTTCAGTGTAGCCAAGTCCTGGGCCTCTCCAGGCCTAAGGGTGACCTCCCAGAGTTGGGGACAGCTGACATCCTTCTATGCAGAGTGGGTTACGAGGCATGGTGGGTGCCATGCTAGGTAGATTAATGGGCGCCAGACGCTTCTTGAATGCAAAGAGATTTTATTATCTCTTAAACAGAACTGTGGGAGAGAGGGTTAGGGCCAGGACACCCTTTAGTAGTTGTAATGTTAATTGGCAGACTCCGACTTCTACAGGTAGACGGCCATGTAGGGAAAGGCATCCAGCAAGACACCACATCTGCACAAGTAGGATCGCTGTCTCCAATGGCAACAGTTTTGTAACCGTTTCTAACACAAGTTGTAACAAACTCCTTTTACTTTAGGCTACAATCTCCTCTTGTAGATCCTCCGTCCATGACAGGTTCTCCGGCTGGCAGAACCATCACTGCTGGTTGGACTGCAAGCCGCAGTCCCAACCCTACGCTGCTCTTGCTTCTGGATAGGCCCCTCAGACAGCCTAGCAGCCAGATTTCCCGGGGATAGGCCTCAGACTCTGGCCTAGCAGCCTGGGGCAGTACAACACACGTCTACCCAGACAGCCGTCCAGGTGGCACAGAACCCTGATTACCTGACTCCACCCAAATAAATAGGTTCTCCCAGCAGGCCAAGGGATCGAAGAAAATCCCTGCCTATTGGCTGAGACACGCCATTCATTCCTCATCTGTCCTTGCAATGCCCTTGTCTTATCAAATGTCACCAGGTACCCGGCCACCTAGCGACAGAAGAGAGAAGTGCTGCTATTTCAGAATTGGGGTAAAATCATTTGACCTCCTAACAATTGGCCAAGGCAACTACCGCCTGGCCACTATATTGAAAAGCATCCCTGCCTAAACATCAGGGTGCTACATCAGCAATGCACAACAGCCCGGCAGGAAGGCAATCTGGCCAGGAGCACTCACAGGAGTAACTGCAATGAGTAGTAGCAGTAGGTTTCAGGTGTGCCAACGGCATCTGTCTCAAGGGGTGAAAAGTGGCCTGGTCGGTCCATACCCAAGAGGGTAGGTGTCCAGGAAGGAAGGCCCTGCATTTTCCTTACTCGTATGGAACCTTTCTCTGATGCTAAACACTGTCGCTGACAGGTGACCTGTTCCTTCTCTAGCCATATGTGAAATGTGCACCAAACTCTGGAGCCAGGGTCTTAAATGGACTCTGCCTGACCTAAAATGGTTGCCAAAGTCACATGGGGGTGCCAATATCCAATCTACCACTGTCTCCCTTTGACCAAGGAAACCATAAAGGAACTAAGTTCCTCTCGGCTTCCTCCTCCACCTACATTGCTGCTGGGGATGAGCACCACCTGCAGTGGAGAAAATATCACCTGAACCTCTTTGAAGTTCGCCAAACCCTGCTCAAACCAAACCAAGGGCAGTTAAGCTCATCACTAAATGAGAATCATGGATTCATTCTGATTTGAAAGGTAGGCTTAAAATTTCAGCATAACCTAATTTAGTAAGAGTATCTTTAAACCTCTTAATCACCCAGTCTGTATGTGATCCTACCTTTTTAGAAGGCAATTAGACACATCAGGAACTTTTTCCCCTTTGTTCTTCGAGGGGAAAAAAAAAAAAAAAAGATTTGTGCAATTTGTGAAGTATCATACATTTTTAAAGGGGTATCATTTCCCACATTTCCGGATAACGTGACTCTTGACCTATATTCAGTAAAATCAAAATTAAGCAAATCTGCAATCTTTTCATTTTCGTAACTTTCTTGGTAAAACCACGCTTTAGGGCCATATTATTATTATTTTTTTTTTTTTTTTTTTTTTCTTATGACTGAAAAGCGCATGCCGGTAGTTTTAAACCAAAAATTTTGCTCAACAGGTGGTCTGCATGAGAGCTGATGGTGGGTCATGGATTTTCAGATCATCAGAGAATATTTCCAGTTTGTGATAAGCTCAGTTAGATCTGTAAACCCACCAGGTCATTGGGCTGCTGTTATTGGCTCCCTTGCGCTAAGATTACACATTATCACTTAAACCAAAAAGTTGGCTTTAAATTTATTTGGCTTTCATTTTAATATTATGTGTTCTCACCTCCTTGCAGAATGTGGAAGGCCTCAGGTGGCGAACCGAATTATGGGCGGGCAGAATACCCAGGATGGACAGTGGCCATGGCAAGTGAGTCTACGCCTCAACGGACAACACTTCTGTGGTGGATCCCTTATCAGTGACTCCTGGGTTGTCTCCGCTGCCCACTGCATTAAGAGGTTGGTGACCATAATAAAATCCTTTTAACTTGGGTAATATGTAAAGGTGTTCTGCTGAGCTGCATTTTGGCCCCAGCTGTCACTGACATTTGTGGCCCCGGCTGTCACACTGATATTTTTCTGGGGCGCTAACCTGTCTGTCTGCTCTTATGTTTGATGCTGTATACGGTCTTGTGGTAAGGACAGTGTGGTTGGAAGAGATCTTCAACTGCGATTCATGAGTTGTGTTCTTCTCTGCTAATGGGAATCTGTATCCATCTATTTAGGTGGATACAGAAAAGAGCATTCACTTGGATGCGTTTTTAGGGTTTCCCGCATCAATATTCCCTTTTTAACAGTGAAAAAAAAAAGTTTGCCGGTTCACCTCATCTGTTGGACATGAGCCGAGCATCATATATAGAAGTATTTTTTACTGCTTCTATATATGACAGCTTCCTGCTTTTCAATGGTTCCTAAGGAAGCGGCACTCCCTGCATCCCTAGCAACCACTGATGTCACCGAAACATTGGTATGCATGGCCAAGAATCCCCGGCTACATAAGCAAAGTAGAGAGGATAGCAGTGACCTCACTGTCCATATTTAGGCAAGGATGTTGACCAAATCTGGTCATGACCAGATTTGGGCTTTGATGTCACTACCATTCCTGTACATAGCTGATGATGGCTTAAAGAGCTGACATTTTTCAGGAGTACTGTTCGGTTCGGTCGTGTGTGCTGGGTCAGTCAGGTTTTTTTTTTTTTTTTTTCCGGCAAGTACAAACAAATGGCCACTGTCCTCACTTATAACTGGCCTTTGCAGCAAGGAGCACATGGAAGGGCAACCCATGCAAAACAAAACCAAAGAAATTCCCAGCTCAACTTACCGACCAGCCTGCAACCAATCAAATTATCCTGTCTAACAGTATGTGTTAAAAACAGGGGTTTAGACTCCCATGTTTGCAAATACATGCGTAAGCTGCAAAGCCACTTCACGGCACCCCAACATTATCCACAGTCCTAACTGTAAATTTTGAGAGCCTCCATAGTAGAGGCACATGCATTACAAAGGCACAGGGGCGCACTGGAAACCCAGCCTATAACACAATGGCAGCAAACTTGTCCAGTGCGTCCCCTCACCAGTATTCTAACAGTACAAACATATGGCCCCTGCCCCCCACCTATAACTGGCCTTTGCAGCAAGGCGCACATGGAAAGGCAACACATGCAGAACAAAACTAAAGAAATTACAAGCTCAACTTACCGACCAGCCTACAACCAACCAAATTATCCTGTCTAACAGTATGCGTTAAAAACAGGGGCTTAGTTTGCACACATTTGCAAGTACATGCATAAGCTGCAGAGCCCCTTCACGGCACCCCAATATTATCTGGAGTCCTAACTTTTTACGCATGTATTTGCAAATGTGTGCAAACTAAACCCCTGTTTTTAACGCATACTGTTATGCCGCGTACACACAAGTGGGCTTTCCGGCAGAAAAGATCCAATGGAACAATTCCGTCGGACATTCCGATCGTGTGTGGGCTTCATCGGACCTTTTCCATTCGAAAAATCTGATGGACCTAGAAATAGAACATGTTTCAAATCTTTCCGACGGACTCCGTTCCTATCGGGAAAACCGTTCATCTGTATGCTAGTCCGATGGACCAAGAACGACGCAAGGGCAGCTATTGGACTCTTTCTAGTCCCATCGTACGTCATCCCATTCTAAACGAACGGACTTTGGTGTGATCGTGTGTAGGCAAGTCAGTTTCAGCGGAACTCCGTCGGAAAGACCGCCAGACTTCGGTCCGACGGAAAGACCGGTCGTGTGTACGTGGGATAAGACAGGACAGTTCGGTTGGTTGCAGGCTGGTCAGTAAGTTGAGCTGGGAAGTTCTTTGTTTTTTTTTTTTTTTTTTGTTTTTTTTTGGCAAGTTGGCGGCATTGTGATTTACAAGGGACATTTATGAGGATTGTTGTTTTTTAAACAAAGGAATCTTTATTTCTAGGGTATACTTTTCTGTAAATAAGTCAGAGTGCTGTTATCCCCCTTACACTGAGTATCTGGGTTCCCCCCCCTAATTTAAAGGAGGCTTATGATTCCTATGAGCCCCCACAGACTCTGACAACCACTGAGCCTGGATTGTGGGGAAGAGGCCCTTGTCAACATGAGGACAAGATGCTTTGCCAGGGGACGCTTTTAGCAAGGCACCTGCCTTCTCATGTGGCCTCGTATGGTTCAGGAGGGCCACCCAGGCTGCATGCTTGAAATGGGTCTGGTATGGATTTTTAGGGAAAACTCACTTTGTGTGAGGGTCCCCCTGAAAATTCATACTAGCCTCAAAGGGTCTGGTATGCATTTTGAGGGGGGGGCACTCTATGCCACTTGTTTCTCATTCTTGCTGTAGGATGTGCTAAAACAAAAGTGACGTAAAAAAAAGAAAAAAATGTTGCTGCTGAAATTGTCCACAAATGCCATGTCATGGCTTCTTTAAGAATAAAATCGAAGGCGGATCTCTCCAGGGGTCCCCTAAAATATATACTAGACTACGTATTCTGGAGGACCTTTTTTGGAGGGGTCTGTGCGTTTTTATTTAATAGAAGCCAGAAGGAAAATGTTATTTCCAGCCAAATTTAAAACCGCTTTCCCAAACTTGCTACACCCCGCCAAATGAATTTAAAAAATATATATTCTCCAGAGCAGTGCCCCCTCCCCCATGCAATTTTATGACAACTCTATGTCTATAAGCCCAGAAAATTGGCACTTTGATTTGGCAGATTAGGATTCCATTGATTTTTACCAGAGTTTAGGGTCTGCATCCAAACTTCTTTGAAGATTACCAAACCCAGGGCAATTCAGCTCACCCTAATCATTACCGATACATTCTATTACCCTTGATATTGGCGTGCATGTAAATGGGCTAAACACAAACCAAGGCAAGGTGTTTGACGAACAGACACAATGCTATTTTGTGACAACTCTTTGGCTATCTGCCCAGAAAATGGGCACTTTTGGTTTGAAAGATTCAGCTTCCATTGACTTCAACAGAGTTTGGATTTTACATCTGAATTTCTTTGAAGATCAACAAACCCTGCTTGAACCGAACCCAGGGCAGTTCATCTCATCCCTAATCACTACCCATAAGTCCTAATACCTTTAAACTTGGCAAGCATGTAATTGGGCTAAGCGCAAACCAAGGCGAAGAGTTTGTGGAAGGGGGGGGTTAAGGTGTTTGTAGGCTAGATTTCTCCATTTGCCAATGGAGAATAGTTGATTTCTTGTGTAGTTCTACCCCTAAAGTAAGTCATACCTGGATGGGGTGTAGGGTGATATGGGATACTGCAAACTTGCTGTAACGTATGTGATGGTGGAGGCTGACATGTAGAGGTAGGCTTCTCTTGCACCTCTGCCTCCAGTGCCACAATTGAGACCTTAATAAACATGCAGTAAACAGCAAATGGGGGGCATGTAGAGCCCCTCAGGCTGGGAACTACTCCAGTAGGACAAGAACCTTGGCTGCTCCAAGCCTCAAACTATTTGTACTCTTCAGCCACCTGCTGGGCCTGCCTCCCCAAGGATTGGCTGAGGCACAAGAAATATTCAGGCTGTCCATTTGTCTCGCCCAACCTCCTATGTTCCAGAAGCCTCCAGAAAGCAGGGGAGAGCAATCAAATCTGCAGCCTGTGATATCCAGAACAGCCGAAGGCAATCAACACTGATTTGCTCCACTGATTACAAAGAAGCCAAAAGATCTAAATTTACATAACACCCTAGAAACCTAACCTAGGAGGGTGCTACACTTGACTAACCCTGAGAACTTCTAGGTAAAGGAGAAAGACAGAAGCAAACTTAAACATTGCAGTAGTTTGCACAGGTGTCTCTTATTTTTGGATGGGGTGATCTTAAAGTCATGAAGATGATTCAAGACTCCTCTTTTGGTTGAATTGGCATGGCTTTTCTGAGCACTCAGCTGTGTCTAGGAGAGCCCAATAGACTTTAAACTCCATTGGGTGCTCATGTGTACACCAAACCTTTTCCGTTATCTTCTTTGCTTTAGTCCTGCGAGTTCATTATTACTTTTCCGATTTACATTAATTGGTTACAATATTGCTGCATTTGCTGTTATATTTTTTTTTTTTCTTTTAATTGCAGTACTGTGACAACCTCCACACTCACCATCCACCTGGGCTGTTATCAGCTTTCTAAACCAAATTCCCATGAGATTTCTGTTAAGCCGAAAAGATTCATAAGAAATCCTATTTATACAAACGTGGGCTCTGTGGGGGACATCAGCCTCATAGAGCTGGAGACTCCGGTCAACTTTACCACATTCATCCTCCCAGTCTGCCTCCCTAACGCCAATGTGGACTTCCCCATGGGGATGTACTGCTGGGTCACCGGCTGGGGCAGCATCAGGTCTGGAGGTAGGTTATGTTACGAAATGATTGTAATATACTCAGCTATTTATTATCAATGTACTTCCAGATCCTAATATCCATTCTGCTAGCTGGTTAATTTGCCAACTTTTTGGCATAGACTTCTTCAACCGCATTAGTTGCTTTTAAAAGAAATTTCTTGTCAGAAATAATTTTCTTTTAAAGTATACATATAGCAAAAACCTTTTTTATTAGGCTTTTGATGGAAAAGTGAAGTGTCAGTTTAGTCATGGCTGTCTGTGTACCATTGAAGGTCATTTCTGTTCACTTCCTGCCCTGGAGATGCAACAGGACATGAGACCATCTCCTAAGCAGAGAGGAATTTCCTTCGGTTGTCCCCATTGGAAGATTTCCCTCACCTTTTGTACTCGGGACAACGTTATAAAGATTTGAATCTGCCCTTGCTCCCTTTCCAGATGACAAGGGTCACCAGGACAAATGGAGGGGTAAATCTTCCCAGTGGGGACCCTATAGCTACAAATATGTCACATGTACAAAGGGGTTGATTTTATAGACATGTGCTATTCGTGTTGTTCCGAATTAGTTTTTAACGAATTTCGACAAATTCGTAAATAACCCGTTTAACGAATTCTCCGAATATTCGTAAATTTGAATAGTTGAAAATTTGAAATTCCGAAAACCTGAAAATTCGAAAATCTGAAATAATAACTTCACTATTACTAACTATTAAATTATAAGTATTGGAATTTCCTTTAAAATTTTGGCTATTAGTGAACGTAACAAATACAAATTTATTCAAAATAATGAATGCCGTTCTCATAACAAATTAATAATTGATGATAATATAAATTTATTATTATTATTATTATTATTATTATTATTCCGTTCCATTTGTTTAGATGCAGCATTTGTTATTTCGGATAATTCGTAACTTTGATAAATTTGTATTCGTTACGTTCACTAACAGCAAAATTTTGAAATAAAAATTCAATACCTAGAATTTAATAGTTATTGTTATTCTTTCGGATTTTCTTTTTATGAACTGCGACTATAACAAATGACCCGAAAAACAAGAAATGTTGCGTGATTTTTTACTGCGATTTATCGGGCGACAATCACTGTGGTTCTGCCCACGATTCAGAACGGCAAGATGTAAACGGAGCCAAAGTATTTCTTTTTTTTTCTTTTTTTTTTTTTTTTTTGATTAAATAAATGTTGAACATAAAATCAATTTATTTACAGTGAGTCTCCAGAGCCCCCAGACCCTGCAGAAGGCCCAGATCCCCCTGATTGACACACAGACCTGCGACTCGCTCTACCATATCAATTCCGATGTGAGCAGTTCTGTTCCCATAATCCTGAGTGATATGATCTGTGCCGGGTATAAAGCAGGTGGCACAGACTCTTGTCAGGTGAGTCTTCTGGATTGGTATCAAAAGAGCCCTGAATTTTCCACTTCTTTAATAAGTGATTAAACAGTACTGACTGGCATATACAAGGCTTTGGGTATCTTTTTTTTTTTTTTTTTTTTTTTTTTTTTTAATATCCTTTTCCATCTTTATAAAGCTCCCTTACCTTGTTATGCAGGTCTTTTCTTTTCTACCTCCTGATGGCTCAGTGTCTAGCCTGCTTAGTGCATCCATGTGAGCACTAACAAACTCATTGACTATTTTATACACACACTAATTGTGATTTAAAAAGCCACAAATGTGTGAGATTAACCTTTTAATTGCCATTTTAACCTGTAAGTGCGACCTTCTGTGTCTGTACCAAGACCAAACATTCAAGGGTATGCAAACTTTTTATCAGGGCCATTTGGGTGATTTCTGTTTATCATTCTGATTTAAAAGGGATCCTAAAAACGATGTGAAAATAAATGGCTTCATGTAATTGCTATCCTTAAATTGGCATGATCGGTCATATTTTCAATATTAATGCCAAAATTTCACAATTTCTGCCAGGGTGTGCAAACTTTTGAGCACAACTGTCGTTTTATAGTTTGTAAAATCGTATAAAGACCTCAGTCCATCCAGTTCAACTTGTGTGGGTGTATATGAGTGTGTATGTATTTATCTGTTTACCAGGACCAGTAATGAGATGTTTCATACCCTGTTTCCCCGAAAATAAGACCTAGCGTGATTGTCGGTGATGGCTGCAATATAAGCCCTACCCCTCAAATAAGCCCTAGTTAAAGTCCTTGTAGGTCTTATTTTCAGGGTAGGGCTTATTTTCGGGGAAACAGGGTAGGGCTTATTTGGGGGGGGTAAGGCTTATATTGCAGCCATCACTGACAATCACGCTAGGTCTTATTTTTGGGGAAACAGGGTAGTCTTCTTCCTTTCCCCTTCTTCTCTGGCACTGGGTAGTCCTCAGAAATGCAGAGAAAGCCACTGACCTAATGATGTTCATGCCATTCTCTGCGTTATTGCACTGTGAAGACAGGGCTCCATTGTGGGGTAGGTCCATGACTAAATTTAGAGAAAATAAGGCTTCATTCAGCCTGGCTGATGGACTGACCTGAATGGCAGAGCGAATGAGTCTACGAAGGACAGCATCCATGAGGAGAGGAGTATTGCAGCCAGAGCTGCTTATGAATTTACAAAATGGCTTTGGGATTATTTAAAAAAATGTAGATAGAGTTAAACTTTAAGGCCAGTTTAATTTTGTAGTGGAGATGTGTCCATTAAATTTTTACACTTTTACAAATGGAAGATGGTGGTTCACTAACTCAATTTTTGCCTTAAACACAGTGTGTTTTTTTTTTTTTTTTTTTTATCCTTCCAGGGTGATTCCGGGGGCCCTTTGGTCTGCTCCGAGGGTGGACAGTGGTTCCTAGCCGGGCTGGTGAGTTGGGGAGATGGTTGTGGAGAGGTAGACCGCCCTGGGGTATACACCCGACTAACAACCTATCAGACCTGGATTAAGCAGAATGCTCCTGAGACAGAGAAGAACATGGTGGACGTCAACTTCACCGGCACAGTGAACAAAGATGCTTACCTTAACAAAGGTCAAAGTGGGACTAACCGAGCTACATTTCCCAGAATGTCAATATTGGCTTTAGTAATAGCTGTTTTAAATATTTGTGTATTGTTATGATGGTATGACTGATTAGCCACATTTAACCTCCAGTTTTGGGCCTTTGGAGGAATTTTATGGAAACCTTTCCTGAGAGATGCGTTCTGCAATGCAAAGTTTTTTTTCTGATGACTTCCTAGTTTCAACACCTTAATCCAGATTAAGTAGGCAGATATGAGCTTCTGGCCTTCTGAAGACTTTAAGCTCCATACCTGTTCTATATCAGAAGCTCAAAACATCAAAGCCAGGGAACAGTATAACTGCCAGGCTTGCAGAATGTTCATAAGGGATCAGCAGTGGCAACTGTTACATTTCTATTATCTTCTGTATCTGCAGTTATTTAATATTTGTCTTGTTGTGTTTTTTTTTTTTTTTTTCTTTCCTTGTGTAAAAGAAAAAGGTTAATAAAATATTTTTTTATTTGTGCTTTGACGTCTTTATTACATTATTGGCGTGCTGATTTCTATGTGCTTTCAGTATTAGGAGGCACACGAGTGGGTATTAGCAAATGAACACTCGTTTTACAGTGTGTAAAATCATTCCACCAGAAAGGTTTTCAATACCATCTCAGGCTCATTCTCTCAACCAACCTTTTTAGAGGTTATTGTTCCCACCACAGTCATCTAAACACATACTGTAGACTGAGGCTATTTTGGGTGGAGGCAAGTTTACTAGGACAAAACCCACTCAGTTTGAAAATAAACTTGCAAACTCCATGCAGTTACACACCTTGTGGGCAAATTTTAGATCCAAACCCTTATCCAGTGTGCTGCCGAAAACTTTCTAAGGTCTGGGGTGTGGTGGTAGATCGTGGACCAAAGGATCCTGAGACGCTGGCTGGGGGTTTCTGGTAAATCTCAAGTTTTTCCACCAAGAAGAGAGGGAGGTGGGGAGCACTTAAGTAGATAAATTCAAAAACAAGAACGCAGTGCTTCCACAATAAAAGGAAAGTGGGTCAAAATGAACTTACAACTGTGGAGGCCCAACTATAGGTGAACACGCGGCCTTCCTAGTGCACTGATGGAGAAGACCTGTCTCCATCAGTCAGTGTGATCGCTCTCTATGCCCCGGGCGTTCCCATCCTGGGTGCTTTTTTAGGGGGTTCTCAGGTGGGTGAAATGAAGTAGTAGAAGTAGTCAGCGTAAAAAGGGCTTGTATGGCAAAGGTGATAAAATTAGGTGTTGATTATCAGCTTGGGGAACATTCTTTATTGGCCATTAGGCTGAATCTAGAGCTTGTGGCAGTGATGTCATCTAGGTGGATCACCTTAAACTGAGGAAGTGGCAATTTAAAGCCACAAAATGGGTTTTATTTGGTGAAATAATTGGATGTTTTACCAAAGCAGAGGATTCGTCCTATCTTTTGAACAACCACATCGGCCGCCTCTGCCAATCGAACTAACTATGGGACCTTTTTTTTTTTTGCACTGACTATTTCTACTACCAAATGCTTTTCCCTTCAATTTAGCTTCTACAGGACCAAATTTTTGAGACTTTTTAGCATTATTTTTTTCCAGAATGTTTTAGATTTGGTTAGAAATTAACGTGAAAGTCTAATTTTCTCAAGAAGTTTGCATAGGTTTTTTTTTTTTTTTTTTTTTTTTTATTCATCCTGTCCCATCAATGAAAACATGTTCAGTTCCACCCATTGGGCTCTTGTGGACACAGGCCATGGACTGATAGTAGAGCACCAGAGTGATATGGGGCAGTATGTAGCAGCAGCTGGAGTACAATTGTGTAATAAAAAAAAAAACTGACAGTCACTCACACTCTCTAGTAGGGGGCTGTTTTAGAACAGGGATGACCTAAGGTCTAATCATATGACTACTTACAGCCCATGCAAAACTCCATTTCTGCCTCAGGTGTGCACATATTGTGGGTCCTAAACCCGTCGATCACCTTGCATTAGGCCCACTGTCTTCCGTGTGGTGATAGGTCTTTAATAGTTTGCTGAAGCCCATCTGATAGGGGGGTTGCCAAGTCACCTGTTGTGTGCTACACGGAGAGGATCAGCTCCTCACCAACAAGAGGAAGACCTCATCCCCCTATCCACCACCTGCCCTAACCCAACCAAGTTTGCACTTGGCTTGTTTCTCTAGGATTCTTTTTGCCCCCGTGTTTCTTCATGAGATGAACCAGTCAAGCACTATGGACTAATGGGGTGCTGTGCCATCCTACACATCCAATGGTAGCAGACATCCAACTCAATCACTCCAAAGCAATCAGACTCAGTACATCTATATTTTATTTGTGACAATAGTAACAGACCATGTTAAAAGAATACTTTATTTCTCAGTAGTAAGAAAGTTCCTCCTTACATGGCAATATACTGTACCTCTCAGGACCTGGTATCAGAGGTGCCCATCCATGGAGTTGGCAGAATAGACTTAAGTCCTTTAGTCCATATATTTTTTTTTTTTTTTTCAGGCTTCAGCCTCTGAACACTGGCTAAGCTTCACCCAGACTGTATAGAGGATCCTGCCAGGAAGGATGTGAACTCACCTTCTAGAAGGACTTTAGTAATTAGAGTTGCTTTCTTAAAAGTATATCTCTAACTGCTGATTTTCACATACAACATTCTCCAGAGATTACTCATGATTGTGCAAAAAACATTTAGTGAGCATCAGTTCTGTGGACAGAAGCCCCTTGGTATTGGGAAGGGGGGGGGGGGTTAGAGGACACCTTTCTCATTAGCAAGGCATTTCTGTCCACAGAACTGATGCTTCATGATGTTTTTGGATCAAAGGGGATTTGGTCAACTTGTTGGAGTTGACAAAAAGGTTACAGAAATTCAAATAACCAATATTCACAACTGTGTGGAGCAGAAAAGCATCTCAGTGCATAACATTGAACCTAGAAGTGGATGAGCTACAATAGCAGAAGATCATGCTGGGTTCCTGTAAGCCAAGATCAGAAAGCTGAGATGAACACTAGAAAAATGTTGCCTTGTCTGAAGAATCTCCATTTCTGCTGAGGCATGCAGATAAGACAATCAATATATCTGAATCCAATATGTAGTAAGGGGGCAGGGTTCTGTGGTATTCATCGTGTCCTCCATATTTCCCGCCTCACAGGGTGCCAAGCAAGGGTCACATGAGAGGCCAACCCTAGGGTGGGTTCTTCCGACTATGCTAGGCACCTGTAACAGGATCACTTTACACACAAGGGTACCTTTTACTCTTGTGCCATTTTCATCATTGCCCTGGGACAAGGCTAAGGCTGCTGTGGAGGAATACTCGATCTTAAGGCAGGCCTCTACTTTTACAGATGAATGTACACCATGTACACTTGCACCGGAACTGTTCTCTAGTTAACTTTTGGGTCCCCGTGACAATGTACACCTTTCTGTAACTTGCAATTAAGAGGGACACAGTGAGCCTTGTCCACATCCACCTCTCCAGCACATCATCAGTACCTCAATCCCAGTAACAGTATGGGCCTCTCTGTGCACATAGGATGGACTCCATGCATGCACTTCACTTAACTCTTCTGTACCTGGCTATAGGCTGGAGGCATCTGCAGTGTGAGTCTTCTCCCATGGCTGTGGGAGACGGACAGCTCACGAGGAGGGTACCAACAACAACCCTCATGCAAGAGGCTAACCCACCTATCTCTGGCACACCTTTATCGACAGGCTGCTTATAAGTTCTGTTAGCCTAGGTAGCCCTAGTGTCTTCATGCCGTACTACTCTCGTATTGATGTCTTCATACCCCAAGTGCCAGATACTGTACTTGCATTACACCCCTTTAGTAACTTCAGACCAGACGGGAACAAGTTTTCAGAACTGTATTTGAAAAAGTGCAAAATGCATTGCAGAGCTCCAACGTGGGGAAACATCATTCTTTCCTACATCCCTAACACTAAAGCCAGGTACACACTACTCGTTTTTTTTTTTTTTTTTTCATTCAACCCAGGGGATTGAATGAAAAAAACCTGTCAGCTCTGCTTGGAGCCGCTGTACTAACCATGCAAGGTTAGTTCAGAGATCTTCCTAGCTGAGCTGTTGTGTTCTGACAGGGGGTTGGCCCCTGCCAGAACATTCTGATCAGCGCTCTCTGCCATTGGGTGAGAGCACTGATTGGGAGTCGGACGCATGCTGGTTTTCCAGACCGACATACACTCGGACCGAATGTCAGCCAGTTTTTTTTTTAACCGGCCTGTGTATATGGAGCTTTACTCAGGCTATGTGCTGCCCTGGCATATCTTCAAAGGTAGAGTCCATGTATAATACAAAGCCCATCTTTTCTTTATGTGAACCCCATGTTCTGATGACCTTTACATTGTTGTCATGGTAAGTGACATTATTTTGCTTCTCATCAGTGCTGTTCTCTGCTACTTTCCCCTATGGGCACTGAGCCCTGGGTCTCTGAGGACATGTAATCTCTACTCACATGGTCCCCCCTCCTCTTGAGCCTTTTTATGGGCCCTGGGCCTCTCCACTCTGGACCACTGCCCCTCTTTTATAAGGGCCCAGAAAAAAAAAAAGCCCAAAAAATCAAAGAGCCTGGAAAGCATTAACTTTTACCAATCCGGCTTTACTTAATTTGCAGCCAACATATTTGTTAAATTATTGGAGACAATAGGAATACTTATTATTAGACATATGTAAGGCAAATATACATCACTTGAGGTACCAAGTCCTGTACTGAGAAGTGAATTGAATGGCTATATTAGTTTATACCATGGATTGTACACAGCATTGTGTCTGAAGGCATTGTGTGATTCTGCTCCAGATAAAGACTGGTGGACAGATCCATAGAGTGGATAATGACTGTGTTCCTAAGTGGTGTCATTTTTCAGAGGACGTGTAACGCCAATGTTTATCTCCAATAATTACAAGGATTCAGAAGGAAAGAAATTCTGCTCCTACACCAGAAAGTCTCCAGTCTCCATCCACCTGGAGAGGAAACACTACTTAGTGGTCTAATTCCATGACAGAGGAGCACTGAGTCACATACAGGTAACTTTACTGTCTGTGTGTTATCGGTACATAGATCGCCTTCCTGACTCTCACACAGGCTTGTCTACTACAGATCTACTATCTCTAGAACATCTACCTGACTCTTCCATAGATATCTACTGCTGTTCTACTGTCTCCACTAAATCTCTCTCACATAGATAACTACTGCAGATCTACTATCTCTAGAACATCTATATATGACTCTCACATAGATGCGTAACTACTGCAGATCTGCTATCTCCACTGCATCTACATTCCTCTCACATTGAAAACTACTGCAATCTACTATCTCCATTACATCTGCATGACTCTCGCATAGATAATTACTGCAAATCTACGCTCTTCAATACATCTACATGACTCTACCATAGGTAACTACAGCAGATCTACTGTCTCTAGAACATCTACATGACTCTTTCATAGATAACTGCTGAAGATCTATTATCTCTAGAACATCTCTATGACTCTTCCATAGATGACTACTGCACATCTACTATCTCTAGAACATCTACTGTACATGACTCTTTCATAGATAACTACTGCAGATCTACCACCTCTAAAACATCTCCATGGCTCTTCCATAGACAACTAGAACATCTCTATGACTCTTCCATAGATGACTACTGCAGATCTACTATATCTAGAACATCTCCGTGGCTCTTCCATAGATAACTACTATCGCTAGAACATGTACATGACTCTTTCATTGATAACTACTGAAGATCTGCAATTGCTAGAACATCTCCATGACTGTTCCATAGATAACTACTGCAAATCTATTATCGCCAATACATCTCCATGACCCTTCCATTGATAACTACCGCAGCTCTAATATCTATTAGAACTATGACTCTTCTAGTGCATAACTTCTATTCCTGCATATATTCTCAACTAGATCCACATGACTTGCATAGATAATTACTGCAAATCTACAATCTCCAATACATCTACATGACTTTTCCATAGATAACTACTGCAGATCTACTATCTCTAGAACATCTCCATGGCTCTTCCATAGATAACTACTACCCTGTTTCCCCGAAAATAAGACCTAGCGTGATTGTCGTGATGGCTGCAATATAAGCCCTACCGCCCAAATAAGCCCTAGTTAAAGTCCTTGTAGCTCTTATTTTCAGGGTAGGGCTTATTTTCGGGGAAACAGGGTAGGGCTTATTTGGGGGGTAAGGCTTATATTGCAGCCATCACCGACAATCACGCTAGGTCTTATTTTTGGGGAAACAGGGTATCACTAGAACATCTACATGACTCATATAAGTATTTCTCTATTTGTAGAACATCTTGTTGACTCACATACAGGTGTATATACTACCTGTATATACTAGTACAAGCTCCTTGCTCTCGCACAGGTATCTTTTAGTATTTGTAGTACATCTTCCTGACTCTCCTACAGATCTCTATATTATCAGTAGTACATCTACTATCTTTACTATCTGTAATTTATCCTCTACTATCTGTACTTTCTGTAGTGAATCTTGCTATCTCTTATGACTCGTCTCCATATCTTACTTTCTCATCAAGTTTCCCCTTCTGCTGATTTTTTTCGTGCTTTCAAAGTTAGGTAATCAGGGTGTGACAAATCTTGGCAGAATCATGGAAAATTTTGCTAAGAAACTGCTACTATCTGCTTATGACCAGCTTACCCATTGGAATCTAAGTTGAGTGACACTCATCTTTCTCTTATCACAGGTCTTCTTCTCACCAGCTGCTTTCATGAAGCCCCCAACGAAAATCTTTCTTCTCACATCTGCCCTGATCACAGGTGAGTGTACAGTATGTTGGAGAGAAATTTAGCAATTAATAATTCTCTGCTGGTTCTATCTGGGCTGTTGTAGAAAGTTTAGACAGCAGGACAGGTATAGTTTAAATAAGAATTACAGGTACACGTCATTTTCCATCATGAGATCAGTCCAGCTTGGAGCAATGTAACTATGTATATGCTAGGAAAGGGAGGCACAGGGCAGCTCCAACAGGGCGATCAAGATCATCTACTGTACACATGTGAATGACACCTATCCGCCCTGGTTTTCTCCTTTCAGCGGATGCCGAAAAAGCATTCGGCAGGGAGGATTGGCTGTACCTACAGGTTGTCCTAACCAAAGTGGGCATTGGACCACATATGCTCCAGTGGATTAGGGTGCTTTATGATTTACCAGAAGCTCAGGTGAAGCTGAATAGTGCCCAGTCTCTGCCGTTCCCAATTAGGAATGGGATGAGATAGGGCTGCCCATCGTTGCTGCCTCATTTATGCACTGACTCTTGAGCCCTTGCTCAATAAAACTAGATTAAATCCTCACATCCACGGAATTTGCATAGGCACCATGGAACATAAATTCTCAGCCTACTCGGACAATGTCCTGTATGGACCCTAACATACTGGCAGAACGCTAACATTTAATCAACTATCATACTTTAAAATTATGTACAGTATATAACATACCTGTGGCATCCCTCTAGAAGGTGGAAATCATTTCATAGACATCACCACTCCACTTTTCTCCACTAGCTTCTGGGTCCCATGCAAAAAGATGTCCTGTTGCATTTGAACACAGGAGGTTGGCAGCTGGGCACCATTCAGAGAATGCTTTGCATTTTCTAAATTAATTCAAAGCCTTCTCTGATTGGACATGGTGGAGATAATGACATCATCACCCCACCACTCTACTTTGTCCATTTAGAGAATGCTTTCCATTCACTGAGAAAATTCAAAGCATTCTCTGAATAGTGCCCTTGCCTAGTGGACGACCTTATGTGTTCAGAATGCAGCAGAACAGCCACTTGTGGTCTTGATACCACACTTGGAATGCTGCTCAAAGCCAGAGACCGAGCTCCCATGACCCTCAGATGAGGAGTGCAGACTGCCAAAAAGCCCATCCGAGACAGGGCATGCATGAAAACAAGAAAGCGCCGTTCTCACAACCGGGCACTGAAGTATAGACATCAAGATGGCTTCAGTCTATGAGTCTCGCCTACCCATCAGGGCTTAATCCCAGGGTGGAGGCTCATAGGTTAAAGCTGTCTTGATGTCTCTATATCTGGTTGGGAGAGCTGCACTTTCTTGTTTTCAAGACAGCAGCTTGACTCAGATTCTAGTGGAGATCACCGGAGTAGCGGTGTAGTAGAGGTGTGTGCTACAGTGATTTCCAGCTTCCAGAGGAATCCCACAGCTATGGTAGATATGGTTAAGCTTGTTCGTACAGTGGTGGTTAGATGTTGTTCAGCAGTTTTAGCTGCTCCGGTGTTAATCAAGTCTGCCAAAATCATCAGATATGAAGCATTCATCTTTGAATAATTAATATTTAAACTTTACATTAAAAGGGAACCTGTCGCAGACTGCCATTGGATAGCTGTAGGTCTGACCCAGCCGATACCATTAGACCTTTGCCCTCAGCTTGAGCAGAGCAGTACTTCCTGCATAATATTGCGAGACAAGGGACCTTTCAACTGGGCCTGGGGAATAATCAAAAAAAGTGAGATATAAAAAAAAAGTTTTTATTTTTCGCTTTTGTGTTGAGGCTTTAAAGCCCAGAGTTGATGTCTCACGACATTTTATCTCTTTATAGCAGCCTTTCTCAACCTTTTCAACACAGAGGAACCCTTGAAAGTTCTCCGGTCTCTGGCAACCCCTGCTAAAAATTAGAAATCTACAACTCATGATACATTAGTGTGGTGGTCAGTGGGAAGAATGGTCCTTACACTTGTGGTCATTGGGAAGAATTACCTCCTTACAGATAGGTAAAAAGATCAATGGTGTCAGTGGAAACTTATCTTAGATGGCAGAATTCGCCCAATGCTGAAGGAACCCCTAGCAACCTCTGGAGGAACCCTGGTTGAGATTCACTGCTTTATAGTCTTGTACCCCTTGCATTTTATGATTTGTGAATTTTTTTTTAATGTGTTAAAGTAGCTTTATATTAAAATTGTGCCATCATCATCCAGTGCTCTGTACTTGCAGAGCTGAGTAACAGCCACGCCCTTCGGCTCAAGTGTCCTCACACAGAGATAGAGGGCATGTCTGCCTGATTACCGAGTGCCCTGGGTCTAATTTTGGTACCTATTAGACTGCACAATCATATTTACACACATTGCACAACTTCTATAACAAGAAAGTGGAAGTTAGACTATGAAAATGGAATGCATGTCTGACCATTTCTGTAACTTTATTTGGGATCCAGGTAAACAGCTAAATACTGTGTTGGAATACATATAAGGGGACTGTTTTCGAATTCTAGTAATCGGACATGTTGGAAATTTTTTGAAAAACTATCAATTTTCTAATCAACCATTGGAGAATCATGCGAGAAATGTAATCGAAAAAGAAATTTGCATGTGCAAGAAAAGAACTTTCCCAAAAAGAAAAGAAGATTCCCAGCTACGAAAATTCTTTTCTGTAGCGAAATTGAAGGCTTGGTTGGTCAAATTTCGAAATCAATGGTGGCATCGGATCACAAAACGTGCAAATTTTTTGATTTTTAAAAGAAAATTCTTTCAAAATTCGACCATGTATGACCAGCCTTAGTCCATAGGGTTCAATATTGAGTTGGCCCACCTTTTGCAGCTATAACAGCTTCACCTCTTCTGGGAAGGCTGTCCACAAGGTTTAGGAGTGTGTCTATGGGCATGTTTGACCATTGTTCCAGAAGAGCATTTATGAGGTCAGGCACTGATGTTGGACGAGAAGGCCAGGCTTGCAGTCATCCCAAAGGTGTTCTATCAGGTTGAGGTCAGGACTCACCCTCCACCCCAAACTCGCTCATCCATGTTTTTTGGACCTTGCTTTGTGCACTGGTCCAAATCATTTGGTGGAGGGGAGATTATGGTGTGGGGTTGTTTTTCAGGGGTTGGGCTTGGCCCCTTAGTTCCAGTGAAATTAACTCTTAAAGCGGAGTTCCGACGAAAATTATTATTATTTTTTTCTTTAATTGATCCTAGCATTATTACAAAGAAATACAAAAACGATTATACAATGATCATGATCAATTTCGCAAAAATATAAATTTCTTACTCGGATAATTTCTGCCTCCGTTTGTGGCTGTTGCCATCATGATTGTGGGCATGTGAAGCTCAATCGAGATCTCTTCCTGGATTCGTTCTGGAGAGGTGCATGCTGGGCAACCAGCAGGCACCTCTCGATCTCGCGCATGCGTGATTCACCGGCCATAGCGCCGATTGTTTCTAAAGTTGCCATAACAACGGACGGCGACGGAGGAAGGTCCCGCCCCGTTGTTATGGCAACATCACAGTACTGCTCAAAGACCCCTGGGAAATGACACATCATTTCCCAGGAGCACAGGCGAGGGAGGAAGTGACAAGGAGATCCACAGACCAGGAAGTGGCAGATTAGGAGGACTACATAGCAACAGGGCGATTCCGGTAATTTCTTTTTTTTAGGTTTAGAGGAGTCCGATTCTGAAAAAAAAAATTCAGGGTGGAACTCCACTTTAAGGTGTCAGCATACCAAGACATTTTGGACAATTTCATGCTCCCAACTTTGTGAGAACAGTTTGGGGATGGCCCCTTCCTGTTCCAACATGACTGCCCACCAGTGCACAAAGCAAGGTCCATAAAGACATGGGTGAGCGAGTTTGGGGTGGAGGAACTTGACTGGCCTGCACAGAGTCCTGACCTCAACCCGATAGAACACCTCTGGGATGAATTAGTGCAGAAACTACGAGCCAGGTCTAGTCATCCACATCAGTGCCTGACCTCACAAATGCTCTTCTGGAAGAATGGTCAAACATTCCCATAGACACACTCCTAAACATTGTGGACGGCCTTCCCAGAAGAGATGAAGCTGTTATAGCTGCAAAGGGTGGGCCAACTCAATATTGAACCCTACGGACTAAGACTGGGATGTCATTAAAGTTCATGTGCGTGTAAAGGCAGATGTCCCAATACTTTTGACGTTATAGTGTATATTCAACTGTGCATTAAGCTAGAATCACAACTATGCATGTAGATAATGCGCACAAAATCATATGCTTTCCGGACACACATGGAAACACATTCCAGCACCATTAATTGTAAAAGACAACCCCAGCATCTGCAAACACTTACATTCAACACCCGCCAAACCGCAAACCTTGTGGTTTTGGTTTGGCATGCTTTTGGAAAAGGGTCGGGGACTTCTTTTCTGCATTTTTCGGGCATACGGCAGCCCATTAGAACGAATGAGCCGCCCTACACGCGGCACACTGGAACGCTGTCAATCACACCCGTAGTTGTGAACCAAGTCTCTGGGGTTCAGATTTAATTTGTTTTATGTGCATCTCACACAATACTTCTGTTGAATACTTTATATTTTTTTAAATACACATTTCTAAAAAAAAAAAAAAAACTAAAAAAAAAAAATTAAACGCTACTTATTTTCCATTTCCGGAGGTTTCTGTGTCTATTTTTAGTCTCCCTTATCTGTCAAGTCAAACTGTGCGTTGGGGAAGAGTAAAAATAAAAATGTAAATGCGGCTTCAGCTTTTGTATTCGGAAAGGTAAACTTTGCCGTCAAAAGGGAGCCTAGACAATGAGCGGCTCTCCTTTCCACTTTTTCCAGCCAGGGACACATCATGTGTGACAAGCCCATTTTACTGCGGAGCGCGGCAGATGTCAGTAAACACTCTTTCTGAAAGGGAGGCCAACAATCCCAGGTAGTCCGTCTATTGTGCAGTTCTATGAAGAGGCATCAGTCTGAAGGATAAAGGGATTGTGTCCCGCGATTTGTCCCTGAGCCATAAACGTGTTCTGCCAATTAGCTGGCTTTGTATTATGGACTAATAGGGGGATTAGGCTGTATCTTAAAGTTAAACTCCAAATCCTCATATTACAGGGTGTAACGACTGCTAGACGCCGGGCCTCCGAAGATGCTCCAGCACAGCACTGTGTCATTGAACCTAAATGGCTCTCCTAAAGCTGAGAGTATATCTAAAGCCAAATTTTGAATGACGTAGGGGTGGGTTAAACCTTTTGTTTTTATTTTTTTTTGTGCTGTCTTTGTCCCATTGGGGAGTGTAGGTAGTTTCAGTGTCACGAGAGCCACGTACCTGATGTGAGACCGAGGAAGTGGGGAGGCCTCCCTTGCACCTCGGGTCCTTAAAGCCTCTGGAGATGGAAACAGAGACTTGGTGGAGACCAAGTGGCAGGGGTGCCAGTGATGCGGAACACCGTGCAAGCCTTAGTCCAAGATCCGAGCCCAGGTCAAGTCCAGTTGGGCAACAAAGCATAAAAGGCTTAACCCAAAGAAGAATGGTCGAGATCCAAGCCGGGGTTGGTTCCAATCTTGCAGCTGACTACAAAAGGGGCAAAGAAGTAGAAGGTACCTTAAAAAGTTAAGGTACAAATCCGAGGTCAATGGCAAGCCGCAATCAAGAGTAGTCAAATAGGTTTCCAGGCCACAACAGGTTCAGACAGATCACACACTAGCACAGGAACAAGGGGGTACTGAAGGTAATCAAGCAATTTGGTAGTGTCTGGGCTGGTCTCATATAGGGAAGTTTGAGGTCACTTCCTGTGCGCCTTCTGGGTATTTTCCCGCATTTTTCCATCAGGTTGAGGTCACTTCCTCTGCACGTCCTGGGCATTTTCCTGCCCTTTTCCATCAAGTCTTCTGCACAAGTGCGGGTTGGTGCCCTGAGGCGTCTTTGGTGCAAGCTTAGTTGGCACGGATTTCCTCTTGCGTCAACACGCCATTGGTGCATGCGTAGTAAGCCCTGGACTCTTACATGCAGTCTATTTTCTCCACTGTGGGTGGCACTCGTCCTTAGTGGCTATTCAGATGGGGGCGGAAGTCAAGGGGAACCTCCTGTATTTCTCTATGGTTTCCTTGGTCACTGGGAGGCAGCTATCCAATTGGATGCTGGCACCCCATGTGACTTTGGTGGCCATTTTGGGTCAGGCAGGGTCTTTTTAAGACCCCTGGCTCCTGGATTTGGCACACATTTTTTCAAGTGGCAGTTTAGGAACAGGTTACCTGTCTGTTAGGGACAGTGCTTGGCATCAGGGAAAGGTTCTGGAGGAGCAGGAGGAGCAGGGAAAGTGCAGGGACAGGCTGTCCTTACTGGAAGCCTTGCCATTTGGGTACAAACCAGTCAGGCCATATTCCGCTCCTCAAGACAGATGCTATCGGCACCTCTGAGTCTTCACTCTACTGTCTCTTTGCTGTTACAACGTGTGTATTCACAGTCCTTATAATCTAAAACCCTAAACCCTAAATCACCACCTGCTCCTGTAGGCAGGTGTAGTCTACTTTCTCCACTGCAGGTGGTGCTCGTCCACAGCGGCAAGACAGGAAGAGGAGGACATTGATAGGAACCTAGTTTGTCTATAGTTTCCTTGGTTGTAGGGAGGCAGCTATCTGATTGAATGCTGGCATCCCATGTGACTCTGGTAGCCATCTTGGGTCAGCAGAGTCTATATATAAGACCCCAGGCTCCCGAGTTTGGTGCACATTTTTGCAATTGGCTAGAGTAGGGACAGGTCCACCATCTGTCAGGGACAGTGCTTAGCATCAGGGAATGGTTCATGAGGAGTAGGGAAAGTGCCGGGACCCTATCATTCCTGGAAGCCTTCCCGTTTGGGTGCAGACCAGCCAGGCCACATTCTGCTTCTCGAGAGAGATGCTGTTGGCATCTCTGGGCCACCACTCTACTGCTGTTTTGCTGTTACATCTTGTGTTGCCTTCCCACCGGGCCTATTTGTTTTTGCTGGACTTCTGTTCTAATATAAACTTATTATTGCACCTGAACTCTGTGTATGTTCTTCCACCACACCAAGCTGCACCTCCCCACACTCCACCAGAGAGACAGGAGGTATCTGTTTAGGAGACAAGAGGAGCTGTGTGCATTGTTGTTGGGAAAGAAGATTATCTGGAGGAGACAGACAAGGGCCTAAGGATTAAGGCCAGATTTGAGGTGTGCATTGAAGAGCTTTTGTTTAAGTAGCTTGTGTGTTTTGGTCTGAAGATCAGACCCAAGGCTAGAGCCAGGGCCTGAAGAATTTTGCCTTGCGAAAAATAGTGATGATGAAAACCCCTGCATGGGCATCCTAATTCTCTGTGAACGCTTTCTTTCTTTTTAATAAAAGTGAGCCAACAAGCCCTTAAACAGAGCTCCTAAAGTGGACAGGACTCATTGGGAAGCACTACCACAGAGCTAATAATTGCCCAGTGTCAGAGTCAGTGGTGTAGAGTGTATTGTCAGCGCTCGGGGCAAGGCAAAAAATGTGCGCCCCCTAACTCACGGACTTTTAGCACTCCCTAAGTCCCTTACACTAGTACAGTAGTACTGACCAACCTGATTCCTACACTGACCACTACACTAACCTATCTGTTTCCTACACTTACCTAACCACTATCCTAACCTACCCAATTCCTACACTGACCACTACACTGACCTACCAGTTTCCTTTACCGACCTATCTGACCACTACATTAACCTACCTGATTCCTTCACATACCTACCTGATTTTCACACTGTCCACTACACTGACCTACCTGACCACTACACTAACCCACCTGATTCCTATACTGACCATTACACACATTATTATTGGTCACTGATTGGTTGCTAGACATTACTGCACATAATTAACGCTAACCCATTGGTTGCTAGAGATTACTGCACATCATTACTACTAATTGGATGCTAGAGGTTACTGCAAATTATTATTGTTCACTGGTTGCTAGAGATTGTAGCAGATCATTACTGTTCACTGGTTGCTGAAGCACATCATCACATTCACTGGTTGCTAGAGGTTACTGCACACTATTACTGTTCCCTAATTGGTTGCTAGAGGTTACAGCACATCATTACAGCTTTCTGATTGGTTGCTTAAGGTTACAGTATATCATCTTACTGCCCGCACACCACAGATTGTAGAGGTGACAGGACCCACCAATACACAAAATAATTCTAGAACTAGTTATTAGCAATGAGGGTTGAGGGGTGCGGTGTGTATGGAGTGCAAGGTTGAGGGGTGCGCTTTGTACAGAATGCAGGGTTTAGAGGTGCACTGTGTATGGATTGTATGGAGTGCGCTGTGTGTACAGCGTGCAGATTCCAGGTCAAAGCTCAGCCCCCCCCTCTCCCTTGGCTGCCACCATCCAGTACAGAGCTTTCCTCTGTAGAGGAGTACTCACAATGTCTGTGCAAGCTGCTGTTGAGCAGGGGCTTCTGTCTGTGTGGATGCCTGAGCTCAGGTTTCCTCCAGTCCTGGGGTGGTCGTGCAGGGTCAAAGTGTTGGGGTTCGCATAGTAATACACTAACAGGCACTCAGGCAGGGAGAAGCAAGCAGCAGCGGAAGTCTGGGCTGTGGGGCTGGCTAAGAGGAACAAACTGAGCGAGCGGGGATCCCCCCCTCCGCACGGTCACTCCAATCCCTGGCATCATTCATGGCTAGTCTTTACTTCAGCAAGTCACTGGTATCACTGCTGTAGACTAAGCGGGGTCTGGGAATCTGACTGCAACAACAGGCCTATCTCTTAGCGACGAGCTCTCATTCTCCTAGACAGCACAGTGCAGAAGAGCCTGGAGCTTGGGTGCTGGAGGACCCTCTACAACACATGGAGGATATCCTTCCTGGAGGCACAGGACCATGGAGAAGACAACAGGAACAGGTCAGCACGTCCAAGAGTTCTCCAGGTGAGTCAGCCAGGTGGGCTGGTGAGTGAGCAGTCTGGGGGGATTGAGGTGTCAGTCTGGGAGGACCGAGGAGAAGTAGCCAGGAGGGCTAGTAAAAGGGGCAGCTACAGCCAGGCAGGCTGGCAGTACCTTAAAAAGTGGTGCTGGGATCAGTAGCCCCAGGGATGTAAAGCTGCACACTGACTTTTTTGCTACACATTTAAAGGGGTCTGTAAAGGGCTATTGCTTAAAAATATGTGTTTTGTAGTATTAACCATCAGTGTGCCAGCTGAAGTTCTGCAAGTAAGCTAGTGCTGGAGGAAGAGAGGAGTGTATATAAACTGTATATAGGAGAGTTGTTCCTGAATTTGTCTGAAGTCAAGTGGGCATCCCATAATACCCCTACTCCCCATCCAAGTTTTATCCCCTCAATAAAATACAAAAACAAAACACTGGACTGTTTTCTGACTCAAGTGTGCCTGTGGAAATTCGGTGTGCCTTGCTGTGCAGGGTGGAGGCTCCTACTTGGGGTGCTCTACAGTTCTAAAATGCTCCATGATGTAGTGTAAACATCTACAATTTCTTCATCATAAATTGACATGACACACGCAAACTGTTCTAGTACAACCATGTACACTGGACAGAATGTGTACTTATTTGACAAGATATATAGTATTTTGTATTTCTTATGTCACCTTTGGGCACAATTAAATGAATTGGTTCCAACAAAATCGATAATTATGTAATGTGATTGAGAACAATTGTTTTGTGTATTTTGGCAACTCAACACTTTGACGAAGGCTAAAGAGAATGAGGACATTGATCCATTTGAGATCCATGCCATTGAACCATTTGAGAGACAATAAAGGTATAGTGGTAGGACTCTTTTTTTTTTTTTTCACATGAAACTGGCATGGCTTTAGGGGAATATTTGGCATGCAAAACTACAATTATATGAGCCTATAAACGTGTGCTTGTAACGATAAGAGCACACCAGAACTTCGTAGATCTAAGAATCGTAGTGTCAAGCTGCATTGTCCAGCTGAGATTTATTGATGTGGCAATTTTAGGATTTTTGGCCACGAAGATAGGAAGAGACTCAAAACCAGAATTTGGCTTTAAATACATCATTTTTTTTTTTAGAAGAACTTTGGTAGCTGTTTGCTAAGTTGAGAATTGTTTTAATTCTCTTGTGGTGAAAATGATGAAGGCTCAAACTTTGACTCTTGTTGGCCAAGAACAGCTTGGAAACCGATGTCTGTTCAGCTGGAAAAGGTTATTCCCCATCTTATTCCTGACACTGGGTGAGTGATATCCGATGGCACACAAAAATAAAAAAAATGTTCCTTTAGAGGAAAAAAGCATTAAAAGTATTTTAGAATAACCTTCTTGGTAGCAATTTGAAGCTTCTGTAACCACCAAAAAAAAAACATTTCATCCCAAAGACTACCGTTTGTCTGCAAAGGTTCTCATTTCTCCAGGTCATGGTGTATCTAGTAGTAGTTGGTCGCATTCAACTGGACTTGTGTGATATTGAAGATGTTCCAAAGCTTATCCAGCCCACTTCTTAAGTTCCTGAAGAAGCCATAACATGTCTTTAAGTTTACAAAAGGATTCCAATTGAATATGAATAACTACTACTAGACACTGAAAGCTACTTTTTTCTATGATTATTTATTTATTGTGTTTTTATTATAAAATACTAGTACTAGTAAAAGTAAATAAGTAAATACATATAAAAAAAATAGATTAAATAAATAAATATATATATATATATATATATATATAAATGTTATTTAACCTATTTTTTTTATATGTATTTACTTATTTACTTTATGTGTTTTATAATAAAATAACAAAAAATAAATAATCATAGTAAAAATATATATATATATGTATGTGTGTGTATGTATGTATGTATGTATGTATGTATATATATATATGTATATATGTGTGTGTGTGTGTGTGTATATATGTATGTGTATATATATGAGATGGGATTGCTGCACAAAACAATTTTCTTTATGAAAATGGAAAGATTAAAAATACATCAAGGTTACGTGGTATTTAAGGTTGACAGTTTCGGGCTGAACAGATAACGCCCTTCTTTAAAAAAAAAAAATACCTACAAATCAGCACATATGTAGCTTAGATATTTATCTCTCTCTCTCACAATTAAGTAATTAAGCAATCTAGAACCAATTAACAACTGAATGATTATTTACACAAAATGTTTGCAATACATGAGAAAGCTCAATATTGAAAACGAAAAAGGATCGACTCTCCCACACTGTAAAAAAGAAAAAAACTTTTACCTATAACAAAAAATTACAATATATGTAATAATTTAACCAAAAAAAAAAAAAACAATCACAATTTACTACTAACCACCATTAATACAATATATGTATATCGAGAAAAAAAATATAAACAACAAATGTATAAACAAGAAAAATAAATGTTAATAGACAAAATAAAAATACATTAAAAAAATTGTAAAAAAATCAAAAAGAATTATATTAATCAAGAGAGTCTCTCAAAGAAACAATTATAAATCAAAATAAGAATGTAACCCTATTTATATATAAGTAATCTTGATTTATAAATTGCATTCCTTTATTTATTTTTGATTTATATTTGAGGACAGAGCCTAAAAAAAAAAAAAAAGAAAGCTAATGCAGCCATCACATCTAAGAATTGGTAAGCTGCAATATAATTAATGTTTGCTTTTGGGGTTTAGTACTGCTTTAAAACCCCTGATCTAATATAAAGAAAAGTAGAAGTAGTAGAAGACACGCAGCAGTAATCTTCTGCCACCTACTGGGAAAAACTGTGTACAGAATGTATTGGTCGGTGTATCACACACATTATGGGGTTGATTTACCACAGATGAAGAGTGCAAGATCTGGTGCAGCTGTGCATAGAAACCAATCAGCTTCCAGGTTTTATTGTCAAAGCTTAATTGAACAAGCTGAAGTTGGAAGCTGATTGGCTACCATGCACAGCTGCCCCAGGTTCTGATTGCAACAGCTTCAGTAAATCTCATCCTATGTTTCTCTTCTCCAGGTGTTGTCCTGAAAGTGGCTTCCTGTACAGGTAATGTTCTACTTTTATATTTGTCTTTCGATATAGCAATATCTTTGGGCAGACGATGTTAAATATTTTAACGTTTTATGTTAAAATATTTTATATATCTAAAATCTAAAAGTATGTTTTTTCTTTTGGCAATTAGTTAAGATTTGTTGACGTTCAAAAGAAAATGAATAGTTCTAAGACTTAGGCCTTGTCCAGAAATGGCGTTGCGAGAACTAGCATTCCCGCTTGAGATTCTGAAAGCACAATTTACACACGTTTTCTGCAAGTTGTGCATAGGGCAGCTCATTTACTTCAATGGGCTGCCCTATGCGCATTTGTTGCCCAAAAGAGGTTCCTGCTCACTCATTGAGTCATTGAGGTGTTACAGGCATGATGGGATCCTCCAATGGGCACCATGACAGTGGAACCCCCCCCTCCCCCCCTCCCCGGCCTGACCTAACCAGCACCAACAGTAGTCTTTCCCATTCCTTCCTCATCCTCAGGCTTTATGGCAATGGACCCCAATAGCAGCTTCACCTAGCACAAGTTTTATTTCCAGAAGACGTTCCCATCTTGAGGTTAGGAGAAGGAGAAGTCTACACAATGGCAGCCTTTTGACTCCTTTATTGGAACACAATTGATGAACAGATTTACACACTTTAATTTATCCCAATGGTGACAGCACATTCCTTGCAAACAGATAACCACAGAGTTGAGAGCTGAGTTGAGGAGCAGCCCAATACTTTAAGGCAGCCTTTCTCAACCTTTTCAACACAGAGGAACCATTGAAATAGTTCTCCAGTCTCCGGGAACCCCTGCTAAAAATTAGAAATCTACAACTCATGATACCATATTGTGATGGTCAGTGGGAAGAATGGTCCTTATACTTATGGTCCTTACACTTGTGGTCATTGGGAAGAATTACCTCCTTACAGATGGCTAAAAAGATCAATGGTGTCAGTGGGAACTTATCTGAGAGGCAGAAATTGCCCAATGCTGAAGGAACCCCTAGCAGCCTTTGGAGGAACCCTGGTTGAGAATCACTGCTTTAAGGTATTGCCAGAGTTCTATATCTCATATGACTAATGCTGCGGCTCTCCTTCCTTGCTTCTCCACTAAGGGAAGCTGCCAGAAGCTAACTCCTCAAAAATTATGTGTTGCCTATCTTGGTCCTTGCACTGCTTCCAATGACCAACCCACCGACTATTTATATATTTAACTATTTACTGTATATAGAACCCCTTTGTCCAACACCACTGCACCACACTGGCAAGGACAGGACTGACACTACCTTACTATTTATGGTATACACCATTCACTACTCGAGGGACCTCTAGTGGCTACCTAAGCGATTACATGGCCTACTTTGCGCTAAGGGATCTCTGAGCTACAGGATCTCTAATCCCAATTATTACATTTATTAAAATGGCAAGATCTAGTGACCAATTTGGAGAACTACACTGGACACTCCTGTGCCCATACCCTACAAGCCTATGCCTTGAACCTTCCACCTATCTCAATCAATCTCCTAAGCTCAGGTTAACTCTCCAGCTAAGAACCATTATTACAAAAAATGATTGAAAAAATAACCGAGACAACCCTATTATTGTCAATATTAAGGAAATTGCTTGCGTCAAAATACAACACACCAAAAGAGAAAAATCTGTACCCACTTACTCACATCAGACATTGAAGAAGTTTTTAGGCCATGACCCTCCATGGGCCTAAGCTGGTGGTCTGTGTCTGGGTATGCAGGCTGGACTCTGGACCCCTGGTGGGTTTAGCTCGACAGAACACTTTACTTTTCTTTTCCAGAATGTGGTCATCCGTCTATATCCCAGCGTGTTGTGGGGGGAGAGAGTACTTCTCCAGGCAAGACGCCATGGATGGGAAGCCTCGTCTACAATGGCAATCATGTCTGTGGGGTGTCAGTCATATCCAGAACCTGTTTGGCCACCGCGGCTCACTGTCTAAAGTAAGTTGTCTACCACAATTTCAATTCTCTTTTCCAAAAGTGCAAAGAACAGAATAATAATAAATTTGAACAGGAAATGAATGTGAACCTTCACATGCCTGACGATGGGGCCTTGTGCGGCTCCAAAAAGTTGCCTTATGTCTGTGATCTCTCTGCAATAAAGAAACCTTTGGACGGTGATTGTTGATCCATGGTGTACTGGCGAATTTGTACACTTGCTTGATGTTTCCAGGACCCAGCTGGTAATCTCTGAGGCACCCAGGGCCGGTGCTTGACTATTTTGCACCCTAGGCAAGGCTAACACCAACCCACCCGCCTCCCCCCCTTAGTCTTGCCTAGGACTGCGTAGTTGACTACAACAGGGTCAGAGCGGACTCACCGGGGCAGCAGAATTTCTTCTACATTCAGAGACATGGTGCCCACCTCCCAGCTGCCCCCTTGCCCACCTCCTACCCAGCTGTCCTTGTGCCCAACTCTTTCACCTCCTCCACTTTCGCCCTCCTCACAGGCTGAGTTGCTGCTGACCTTCTCTGCAGCAGCCATGACGATGTCCTCCACGGCTGCTACTTTCTCTGGAGAGTCAGTCAGCGCCCGATCCCTGTGTAGGGCCCTTCGTGTTCCCCAGCCAGGCTAGTGGGGAAGTCAACGGCCATGGCTGCACCCCCTAGGCAGCAGTGCGCCCTAGGCAGCTGCCCAGATTGCCTAGTGGGAGCACCGGCCCTGGCAGCACACACCGTTTTATGAGTCTTGTTTTCCAGGAAAGTGTGCGATAGGAATATTGATAAGAATTAATGTGAACCTGACATCAAATATTTTTTTTCATGGTAAAGAGGTTCTTCAGTCCCTCCACTCACCCAAAAAAATTTAAGGACGATAGCTTCAAATAGTGCGGCTGCTGACGTTTAAAGTGGTTGTAAACCCTTACAGACCACTTTTTGCTAATAAGGCTTACCTGTAGCTACCCAGGATATCTCCTAAACCTGCACGGTTTAGGAGATATCCCTTGTATCTGCATGTGCTGACATCATCGGCACATGCGCACTGAAGCAATGTCACGTACAGGGCGTTTGCTTCAGCGAGTGTGCCAATACTGGCGTCTCGCGCGCGCGTGCCGGAGTGACGTCATCGCGGCTCCGGCCAATCACAGCGCCGGAACTGCGATGCCCGGATGTAACCCCCTGAAAGTGATGTCGCTGGCTGGTGCTGCTGTGTATGGGCACCGCAGCGAGGGCTTCGATCTCAGGTGAGTATTACATAAGAGCTAGTATGCTATGCATACTAGCTCATTAGGCCTTTGTCTTGCAGGTGTTAGTTTTTTTTTTTTTTTTTTTTAAGTGGGTTTACAACCACTTTAATAAAATTACGTTTACCAGTCTCAGGATCCAACGCTATCCTCACCCCAACCACTTACCGCAACCTGCCGTGGCTGTACGTCGGTACTTTGACGTAGAATACCGGGGTTATGGCACCAGATAGCTGTCATAATCCCGGTATTTTCTTCAACGGTGGGCCGTTCTGTAAGCTGTGGGTTGCTCCCTGTACTGAGGCTGATCGCTACACTGGCTACTCCTTCTGCTGGGCTCTTGCAAGTGCTGCATTGACAGGGCGAGGAGGGGGACTGACCGGACTAGTCTGTAACTTACCTGTCACATTTTCACAAACAAGACATTAGCTCTGCTGGAGGGGATCGGCACATTGAAAGGGGGGGGGGGGGCGATGGGGGACTCGGGAGTGCTCACCACTGAAGGCTGGGGGGGGGGGGGGGTGTTGCTGCTGGCGGGAAAGAGTGCATCGGAGTGGGAGAGCAGGATGAGGCACTCACCACTGAAGCCACGAGAGCGGGGGGAGTACTACTGGTGGGACACGGGAGAGAGCGTATTCAGCGGGGGGGGGGGGGGTTGAGGGTATGGTGCTGGTGGAGGGCTGCAGGTACTTTTCACACTTGCTGGGATTGTAGCTTATGCTGTGGTGTCAAAACCCAGACTGTCCGGGTCATTCCCGTACAGGTGGCAACCCTAGGTACCTCCCCCCCAAAAAAAAAGAGTCAAAGAGGCAGGGGATATAAGGCAGAAAAGTGGAACTTCCATTTAGGGGGGAAATTCCAATTTAAGAAAATACATGCCCAGTGTCATTGTAACGCTTGCATGTATTTATTGCCTCTCGCAGAGATCACAGTACTCCCCCTGACAATGCTTTCACCTGCTTTTCTCTCCTGAGGGATTGCACCATTTATACTCAGGCCTCATCTGGGGTCACCATTTACTTCCTGGACTGAGATGACACAATCATGTAAATCCTGGTGTCTGGGGTGCTTGGCTGTGTTCACAAAATGTCTGATACAGATCAGCCCCTGCTGGAGCTGCTCACTTTGTGACTTCTTATTGAGTTTCAACATTTTATTCTGACCACTGAGGGAGAGGAGACTGAGGAAATGTTTCCTCCTGCCTGCAGCACACTGATGCTATTATCTCAGAAAAGTCACTGGATTAGAGCTCAAGGATGACTTTTTAATGATAAAACGTGTAGCTTTCCTGAGAAATGATACTGTTGCTGTAAATTGCGGCATGCCAAGAACTTATTTATGTGGACTTGTAAAGGTACCGACAGGTTCATTTTAAATGGTGGAAACCACCAATTGATTAAGTTTACCCAAGACCAACTCCTTACACAAATAGAGGCAAGATTGCCCCATAGAACTTCTCCCCTGTAGGAAGTCCTCCTCCTTGTCGCTCTCCTCTTGCTACATTCCCGTATGTAAGTGCATGGCCGGGTGGTGGAATGGCTAATGAAATCAGGACCATTGTAATGGAGATGTTATGAAGGTTTGATAATGTTCATTCTTTCTTTCTTAGTGGAAAAGATCCAACGAAGCTCTCCGTCGTGCTGGGCACCGTGAACCTCACTAGTCAGACCAGAGTCACCGACTCTGTCACCAGAGTCGAAATAGATGTAAAAAACGTCACCCTTTACCCGAACTACAATGACAAAAACTACGCTGGAGACCTTGCAATGCTTGAATTGAAGAAACCCATAAATTTCACAAGCAACATTCTTCCAATCTGCCTCCCTGGGCCCAATCAGAACTTTCCCGATGGGATGATGTGTTCCCTAACAGGCTGGGGGTCCATTTCAGAAGGCGGTGAGTGACATTCCGTCCCGAAGGAGCTAGCACCCTAGGTGTGGGTAGCCCTGAAATGAATTAAAGTGACCGCTCTAACTATGAAAATGCTGCTGCCAGGGAACCAGGAGAGGGTGTGTGGGTAGATACAGAGGGGTGTGGCGGGCAGTAGACACACAGAATCCAAGTATAGCTGTCACCCTATGGCCAAGGAAATCAAAGAGGAAGCAAGTTCCTCACAACTTCCTCCCCCATCTGCATTGCCGTTACAGTCAAGCGCCACCTGCAGTGAAAAACATAGACTGTCCCAGCCTACAGTATCCTGCCAACTACGCCAAAGGTGGGTGGGTGCAGCATGGTGTGGTGGGCAGTAAACACACAGAGGCGTTGATTTTCTAAAACTGGAGAGGGCAAAATCTGGTGAAGCTCTGCATAGAAACCAATCAGTTTCCAGGTTTTTTTTATCAAAGCTTAATTGAATAAGCTGAAGTTAGAAGCTGATTGGTTTCTATGCACAGCTGCAACAGATTTTGCACTCTCCAGTTTTAGTAAATCAACCTCAGATTCCAAGTTCGGCAATAGTAATATATTGTTGAAAAGTTCAGCAAGTAAAAACAAGCCCAGCGGGAAGTCAACTTGTCCAGAGCCACTTGCAATTGTAACACTGATGGACCAGTAGTCTGAAGACCTGAAGATGCTGACAGTGTTTGCCACAAGGAGCAGAATGCGGCTTGGCCAGTCCAAACCCAATGGAGAGACTTCCTAGGAGAGTCTTTGCACTTCCCCTACTCCTCCGGAACCTTTCCCTGACTCTAAATATTGTCCCCGTAAGATGGGTGTCCTGTCCCTTTGCTAGCCACTTGCAAAATGCGTACCAAGCTCAGGATTAAGCCTTAAATAGGCTCTGCCCCCACCCAAGGTGGCCACTCAAGTCACATGGGGCGTCAGCATCCAATCGAATAGTAGTCTCTCTGTGACCGAGAAAAACATAGAGGAACAAAGTTCCTCACAACTTCCTCTCCTATCTGCATTGTTGCTATGGTCAAGCGCCACCAGCAGTGGAGAACATAGACTGCAGCTGCCTACAGATGATCTGCCTAAGACCAGCTAAAAACTAATAGGCACAAGGTGAAAAAAAAAATCATAGTGTAGCACGTCAAATCAAAGAAGGGTATTGAAGGTAAAACTTGCACTCACAAAAGTGGTGGAAAGCAGGCAGGTAAGTTTCGAAACCATGGGGGACAGTCAGCATGACCTCAGCATACCCCAGCCTTGGTCACTGGCATGAGGATGAAGCAGGACCCGGGCAATGGAGCAGGACCCGGGCACTGCTAGCCATTGTGGATACCACCCAAAGACTGCTGTGAAAGGTCTACGGATCACCGGCTTTTGATCTATGTTGTTTTTGACATATTAAAAATGGTATGTTGGAACAGTGTAGGCCACCAGAATGTAGAGTAAAAGTGGAGTTACGCCAAAGGTGCCAGACCTTGTAGCATTTGAGAGGACAGTTTATTTTCTTATACAAAATATTTTCATAAGGGATGGTCTCATTTATTAACTTGTTTTGGAGGTTCAGCAAAAAAAAAAAAAAATTATGGCTTTACTGGCTGATATAATGTCAAAATGTGCCACTCATCCTTATTAATGTCGTCTTCTTTTTCCAGTTTCATTACCTTCGCCATACACCCTACAGGAAGTGAAACTCCCGCTGATAAATGCCGAAACATGTGATCAAATGTTCCTTGCTAAATATGGAAACATGTACACACCGGGGACTATCCGCAGTGACAATATTTGTGCCGGTTATGCCAACCAAAGAAAAGATGGTTGCCAGGTGTGTAAAACCGACTTCATGTCTTCTATTTTTTATTTTCTATTTTGTTATTGAAGATTTATTTGATGTTGACATCCCAAGCAGTTTTGTACACAGGTAATGTTTTGAGCAAGGCTAAGTTGTTCTTGTTGTTGTTTACCAACTTAGAATCTAGTAGGATAAGGGGCAGAAAAAAAGAGGTATGTGTAGTTGACTCTTAGCTCAGTCACCCTACAGAGTGAAGCCTCTACCCTGGCTTTCAATAGCCCAATGCCAATGCCCAATGCTCTATGGTCTACTGGTCAATGGGAAGTCCAATTTTCCACAGACTAAAATTGAATAACAAATATGTATGGTGTATGGCCAGCTTAAGGAAAGCCAACAAGTTGTAAAAATATTAACAGAAAAACACAATAGAATGCTTATATGTAGTGTATGGTGGGTTAAAATAAAGATTGGTGCATGGCTGACTGGTCGATCAAACACCATACTTAAACTTGCTTGTATATAGCCAGATGCTTTTCTTGATAGAAGAAATGGTCCATTTGGAATTTCTGGGATTCATTTTTTGCTTATTTTTTTTTCAGGGAGATTCAGGAGGTCCCTTGGCATGCCAGGTAGGTGACACTTGGTTCCTGGTTGGGATTGTCAGCTGGGGGGTTGGCTGTGCCACACCTGGCATCCCTGGAGTCTACACCAAAGTCTCCAACTTCACCACTTGGATGGTTGAACACTGTGAGCTTAACGACATCTTCACCAAAAAAATCAACACCACAACAGTAAAGACTGCAACATTCTCCACTGCCAAATTCTCCACTGCCAAATTCTCCACTGCCAAATGCTCCACTCAACTGCCCAAACAGGCAGCTCAGGGCTTAAGTGTGATCCAACAAACCACTGCTGCCAATGGAGCCAACCTTGGATCTTCTATACCGATAAGCCTCCTGATTATATCTTCAATAATCACCAAAATACAGGACATTCTGTGAAGGATTATTTGAAATACCATAATTAAGATGACAAAGCCAACATGTTATTTTTTTTCCTTCATATTTGTGTATTCTCTCCCATTATGTTTTTGGTGAGACTCTCAAGGAACACTAACGCTGAACTTTCAACTAACTATTTATGGCTTATTTGATTAAGTCACCCCTCAAAGTAGAAGTGGAAGCATATTTCTGCATCCCAGAACAAGTTGCAGGCTTGTCCTGATAAAAATCCAGATAGTTATTAAATGTAAAGAGGAAAGGTTTGATGCTACTCCCGACCAGCCCAGGTGCACAAACGATAAATGGGGCCTCAGCCTACTTGTCTCCACCAAACCACACATCCTGATGCATTTTGCCCTGTCCAACGGGGTTTAAGCCTAGGGACCCTATGATTAAGCCACCGGTGGGCAAGGGTAAATGTATGAGAGTGGTTTGGTGGAGAAAAGTGGGCTGAGGCTGCTTTTTATCGTTTATTCAACTGAGCTGGTCGGGAGTAGCAGTAGCGGAGATCCTTTCCTCTTTATATATCTATTCATGGCTCCTTATCCCTTAACCATTTGTATGATGTAGCTAGTAAAGGAATCCTGTACTGAGAGTTTATATAGGGAAACTACCGCTAAATGTTCCTTTTGAACAGTTATTTGGCTTTTATGCGGATCCTATGACATTTTTAGAAAGTCAGTGGTTTTCAGGTTTCCTTTAGATTCGGTTCACACTATACAGGTGAGTCTGAGTGTGGGTGTTTTCCTGTTCAGCACGTTTAGGGCAGTCCATTCATTTCAATGGTGCTGCCTTATGTGCTAGAAACACTGAAAATAAGTCTCTGACTTTTTGCCAAAAAACACGCCACATCAAACTGCATGATGCTGTTGCACCATACAGCTTGGACCTTGGGAAAAAGCTCACGTTTGCAGATCCATGGGGGGGGTGGCATTAACTAATGACACCGTTGTGCATCTGCTACGGGGCAACGCGTTTCTGTGCTGGTGGGGAAAGTGTGTGATTTTGCAACCATTGCTGACGCTCCAAGGTGTGAACCTAGCCTTAGCTCTACTCTGAGATTTAAAGACCCTTGTGTTGTTGCCTTAGCAATAATAAAGATAGTAAATAGTTTTTAGGTGACAGACAGCTTTTGAAATCACTCTAAATCAGCCTCTAAGGGTAAAGCCACAGCTTTGCCTGTGGGGAACTCACAAAAAATCATGTGCTTTCTACAGAAACGCGTAGCCCCTTAGCAGATGTGTGACGACGCTGTTAATTCTGGACGGAACCCCCACACATCTACAAACTTATGTGTTTTTGGAAAAGTCAGAGACTTCTTTTCCTAGTTGCTCGTTCATAGGTCAGCTAATTGAAATGAATGGGCTGCCCTACATGCGGCCTGTGGGAATGCCCGCACTCGGTTACACCTGTATGGCGTAAGCCGAACCTTAAATATATAGTTTGTGTTTGAGCTCTTTGTATATTATTTAAATGTTTGCTTAATATATACAGTAAGATACCGTGACCACACTCCCTTAATATTTCTAGAATTTGTATGTTTTTATTTTGTTTACCTCATAATTTATTAAGCCCTGATATATGGACTTCCAGTTTTTTCCCTATACATTTTTACACAATACTTCAATATTGAAAGCAAGCAGAAAATTTAGGGGTCTAGGTCTTTCAGATATCTTAAAGCTGAACTCCAGCGATGATATACTTTGCTTACACTGGGCCAGCTTGGCGCGATATAAGCATGCATATGTGATATCTGATCAGCCTCTGTGAAAGCTGTAAATCATTGTAGTAGCCCAAGCTATTACCGTGATGGCTGGCAACTTTTGGGTTCCATGCCAAGAGGCTGTCCTTCTACATAATAACCCCACAGGGGGTATGCTCGCTTGACATGGCCACTATTTTGAACATTGGGCCAGCTTGGCTCAATGTATTTATGCATATATGATATCTGATCAGCTCCCCTGTAAACTGAACCATTGTAGTATCCCAAGCTACTCCAGTGATGGCCACAATCTTTTGGGTGCCGTACCAAGTGAGGGCTCTTCTGTTAATTAACCACATGGAGTTACTGGTTTGGCATGGCCACCATTTAGGCTCCATTTCCACCTGTGTTTCATGTTTTATGCACTTTTTTGTGTGTGTTTTTTTGCACATTGTTGTGCGTAAGCACACTTGAATGGGCTTCCCCTACAAATGGGCCAAAAAGGCTCTTGAATTTTTGCTTTAGCAGTGAGCCTTGCAAGCTCTTGTATCTCTCCATTTTTTGTGTGTACAACGCATTTCATCACATGACGAAACGCGTGTCTGCTAGCTGCATTTAGGGTGCTATTAACAATTAATGGCGCCGCAAGCACGATGTGTGTTTTTGGGAATGAGTGCAGAAAAGTGCAGGTGTGATCAGGGCCTTAGAGAATGCCTTACATTTTTCTCAATTCTGTCAATAATTATAGTAAAATAAATGACCCAACATCTACCTTAATAGGAGTATAGGGTTAATGACAAGGGTCAGGTTGATTGCTAAACACACAGGTGGTAGGTGGCAAAAGGAAAGCATAGTTGTGATATATGTACAGGTGGGGGGTGTGGGTAAAGAAAAATCTGCAATGTTGTATTTATTTTCTTTATATTCTTATGGTCAGGAGTACAAAATAACGTTTTCTTTTTTTTGGTAGGCAAATAGGAAATATTACATATAAATATGTTGCATTTCTGTATCCAGACAGCAGAAGGCCCCTTTGCATGTGCTTATCTCCTGTGCAGATTGCCTTCTGCTCATAGAGCTCAGTAACTCAAGCTGAAATGTACACACATCTGGCAGACTCAGAGTAGGGACTCCTCCTCATCCAAGCCATGTACAGATTGGCGATACAGAGTCTTAATTAAAGAGAGTGTGTGAAGGCAAACATCTTCTGCTAAGTTCTAGAAGACCCCTAGTGCTCTGGGAATCCTCTGTCATGGGTACTACCTGTATTAATGTTCACATGTAAAACAAAGATTTTATAGAAATATTAAACAAAAAATAAAAAAAAACTGTTTATAATATAATAAAGTTTTTGTTTCAATAATACTATACATGTAGTGCTACCCCTGCAGGGATTCACTTTTTTCTTTTCCAAACAGTATAGAGGATGCCAGTCACCCAAGCAACAATCCATTCATTACGGCTCCAATAAACAGCCTAGAGCAGGCGGGTCTCAAACTGGCGACCCTCTAGCTGTTGCAAAACTACAAGTCCCGTCATGCTTGTAACTGTCAGTCTTGCAATGCCTCGTGGGACTTGTAGTTTCGCAACAGCTGGAGGGCCGCCAGTTTGAGACTCCTGGTCTAGCGGTTGTCTTTTTATGGTTTATTGCTGGTAAACATTGGAAACTGGATGGGAATTGGGGCATAGGGTACTCCAAAAGTGCTCCCCAATGGTTGGTGATCAGAGGACAGTCTTTCTAATAGTAGTAGAAGCTAGTAGCGAACAGTCCTAGGCCCCACAGCTGAAGACCATGGGACAAGTCTTTGGGCATCTGGTTACTTTACACCAACGTGTAACTATTGGTGCCCAGCTGTCATGTACCAGATAAGACCAGAACTGTGTGGACTGCAACAGAGGAAACCCAGACGTTTATAAGTGAAAATATAAAAGATATAATAAATAAAGATAAATGAATAAATATAACACAACTTAATAAAGATAAATGAATAAATATAACACAACCACCTCCAATATGCACCACAACCAATACAAAACAGAACCCCACAAATAATAATAATAATAGAACAAATATATACAAGTAAGGGAAATACCGAGATCATAAACAGAGCCAGGCCAGGGTCGTCAACGGGAGGTCAGCAGCGGGGGAAGGGAAACAAACAGGACAAGAGAGGATGGATGGATCACAGGAGGGACGGGTCAGATAGAAGGCTCAGGGTCCAGAGCAAGGAAACAGACAGGGAACAGGGACAACAGGCTCCAGGAATCAGGTCTCAGGTACAGGAATCAGGTTTCAGGAATCAGGTAAACAGGATACAGGCTGCAGGTCAGGGCTCAAGGAAAATACCAAGGCAAGATTTGTGTGCACCTGCCGGGTATTTATACTGCAGCTGCTAATTAAAGTCAGGTGACACCTGTCTGCAGAGGGGAATACCTGCTCCATACTGCCAGGATTCCTCAGCTGGTGGACGCCAGTACTGCCGCCCAAAGGTGACAAAATACCAGAAGGGAAAAGCTCTTCTGACAGCTCCAAACTGCCAGGAGACACCTGCTGGTGGACCTCAGTACTGCACGCCAAATGATCGATATTACCAGCGGAGGGGGCCTTTCCTGACAGTACACCCCCTCCGGACACTCCAACTAGCCGTTGCTGGGGAAAGTCCATGGTGTCCAGCCAGGCAGTGGGCACCTCAAGCTGGGCAGCGGGCACTTCAAGCTGGGCAGCGGGCAGTGGCACATCAGGCTGGGTAGCAGACAGGAACACACCAGGCTGGGCAGCGGACAGGAAGACACCAAGCTGGGAAGCGGACAGGAACGCACCAGGCTGGGCAGCGGACAGGAACACACCAGGCTGGGCAGCGGACAGGAACACATCAGGCTGGGCAGCAGACAGGAACACATCAGGCTGGGCAGCGGACAGGAACACATCAGGCTGGGCAGCGGACAGGAACACATCAGGCTGGAATAAAAGAAAAAAGAAAAACTGCGCTTGGAATAAGTAAACAAGCTGCGGTTACAAGTGAGGCACACCAATACAAAATTAAAACAAAAAAAACGCGCTATAAGGTGATATAAACAATAATGAGAATATGAAGTCCCATATACAAATTGTGTAGTCCCATATAAACGTCCAAGACAAAAGAAGGTAAGTCTATCATAGGTGAATAACGTGAAATTCATCCAAAGTAAATATGTGATGAGAAGACATTTAACTGGAACACACCAATAGGTATTGCGCTTACCAGAAGTAAGCCAAAATGGGGCAAGTGGCTTAAACCCAGCCTGGGCCTTTGGATGAACGATCCAGGTGAGGCAGGATAAACGCACTCGTCCCGTGTATCCAGTCCACAGAGATTTATCCAAAAATATATGACAAAAACATAGCGTAATACTGATGACATAAAACACTCCAAAAACAAATAATAAGTGCAACACTCAACATAAACCTAAAATCATGTGTGGTCATAAAACATCCAGTGTCAGAGCAACAACTAGGATGGATAGGTGAGTGTCATGCAATCATGCAAAGATATATATTGTAGTGAGTAGGTAGGATAGAAATGTGAACGATATCCAGATTCTGCTTACCAGATATAGGTAGAGAGTAAGCATGTACCGATCACCCAGATAAAGACATGAAAGGAGATCCCTATAGGTGCAGCACACCACATGTACAAAACTGCTTACCAGATGACAAACCATTGTGAGCAAACTCCATACAGCCAAAGACTGATCACCATATATAGAAACACCGGGTATAAACTGCAGCGAACCTTAGGGAAATCCTGCTTACCAGATATCCAAACAAGGTGGGCAGATGCAATAGAGCACAAGATGGACTTCTGACATGAACGGCGTGGATACGTCCTGACCAATTGGACCCGAGCTCAGCAGTGCATATATGGTAAGAAAGCAGCCAATAGTGTGATACTGCATAAATCATAATTTATTAAAATAGAGTCACACTTACACTTAAATGAAGGTTTAAAACGAAGGAATAAAACGAAGCCGGCCGGCACTCAAACACACTCCCGTCCTCTACAGGGCAACGTGGTGACGTCAGCACGTCCCTCCCAGATGCATTTCGTCATACGTTGACGTTTTCAATGGGGAACGGGCAGCGTGCTGAGCCACCACGTTATATGCGCACATCAAGCCTCGCTCTGAGTCCCACTCAGGGAAACACACAGCGCCATCTTGGATGTGGGCATCTACATTGCGTAACATAAGGAATGGGGCCAGTAAGGCATACTGAGGTACCACCAGACAAACATTCCTCTAACTAAAACAGATGTAAATGATGACATATCAAAGACCAACCTTGAGACTATAAACCTATGACACTAATAGAATATTAATACCTGAAGTGTTCAAGTTCAATATTTTTAGTGGGTATCATCAATACTAATAAAAATAAAAATAAAAAAAACTTCTAAATCATATAAAACAGAAACAATATTCTCCCATCAACACTCAAATGTGCCACACAAATCATGCTATAGGTATAATGAATCATGAAAATATCTATACATATGTACTGAAAGGAATAACCTTATATTTGCTGTGAATGGGATGAACTACTCCCCAAAACAAACAAGGCTACCTTATATGAACAGGCAGCAAGATTACCTATTACCTGTCTTGAGAGATATGAAAATATCTATGCATATGTACTGAAAGGAAAACCTTATATTTGCTGTGAATGGGATGAACTACTCCCCGAAACAAACAAGGCTACCTTATATGAACGGGCAGCAAGATAAGACTTAGCTGAAGAAAACTTATAAATCATAATATTGCTTAGGGTGAACCCCATATTAAACAGAAAACTCAAAACAAAATCACATAGACAATACCAATAGTCACATCAAAAATGTATATGGTTATTCCCCAATTCAGGTATATTCTATTCACCCCTTACAGATAATCCACATCAAAATCCTAATTTAGGAATTGTCAATAAAAGCGTTGACATCCACATCTATATTCAATCCATGGGGCGTATAACTTTTAATCCTAAGGACCCAAGACATTTCCAATTTAGAAATATCTCGTACCATGGAACTCCCTCGCCAAAGAGGTTTACATCGGTCAATACCCAAAAATAGGGTATTAGAGGGATCTCTATCATGTACCAGACGATAATGTTTAGAAACTGAATGGTTCTTAAAGCCTGTCAGAATATTAGTGATGTGCTCGTTAAGCCTCACTTGGAGGGGACGTTTGGTCCGTTCCACATACTGTAAGCCACAAGGGCATTGCAACATGTAGACCACCCCGAAGGTGGAACAAGTAATGAATGGGGTGATAGACTGGGTTCGACCAGTTACTGTAGACACAAAGGACTGGGTCCTCCTGTTCGAACAGGAATTAAAGGAACATACCCGACACTTATTACATTTATAAAAGCCAGTCAATTGATCGAAAAAGGTAGTTCTATTTATTGGGGGATCCAATATACTAGGGGCCAATTTGTTCCTAAATGAAGGAGCTCCTCTGAAAACAATTTTAGGTTTTGATGGTAAAGCTTCCCTCAAAACTTTATCATTGGTGACAATATGCCAATGTTTGGAAACTAATTGTTTTATTTCCTTGTGTTGAAGGGAATAGGTGGTGATGAAGGGTACTCCCAGATTGCGATCCAAACTCCTTGGCCGTGGTTTGTCTTGCAATAGGAGCTCTCTATCCATATCCTGCACATCTCTCAAAACAGGTAACAGGTTCTCACTGGTGTATCCCTTTTCAAGGAACCTCTCAGTGAGAGTGCCGCTCTGTGCTAGAAATTTATCAGGATCCGAACAATTCCTACATATTCTCATGTATTGGCTTTTAGGTATTGCATTAAGCCAGGGTCTATAGTGACAACTTTCTAGTGAGATGTAGGAATTACGGTCACTCTCCTTGAAAAAGGTAGATGTGGACAGACAATTACCCTCTATGGTCAAAGTAAGATCCAAAAAATGGATCTGGGTTTGGCTCGACTCAAAATTGAGATGGATACCGCGGTTATTTACATTGAGCAAGGATAGGAGCTGCTGGAGCTCCTGGCCATCGCCATCCCATAGGAGGAGGATGTCATCTATATATCTTGCCCACAGGACAAGATGGGGACTCCGGTGGGCATAGATGACATCCTCCTCCCACTTGGCCATAAAAAGATTTGCCAAGCTGGGGGCGTATTTGGCCCCCATAGCGACACCACGGCTTTGACGGTAAAACTGATTGGAAAACCAAAAATAATTATGGGAAGCCGCAAAAACAAGCAGCTCCATAATAAAGGAAATTTGATCTGCGGGAAGACCAGAATCCCTAACCAGAGCATCTTTGACTGCATCCAAACCCATATCATGGGGAATGATGGTATATAGGGAAGTGACGTCGGCACTTACCATCCACATACCAGGTTTAATGGCAATATTAGAAAAAGGTTCAACACATGACGTGTGTCCTTGATGTACGAAGGCATTCTTTGGACAAGGGGCTGAAGAAAGAAGTCAGATAGGATTCTTGTGAACTTTAGGTAAATAATAAATAATGGGAGTCTTAGGGGCTTTTTGAATTAAAAATAAACTCTCTTTGTCCTTCATCTTACGGAGCTCTCTTACATAACCATTTTTGGGGTCGGAAGGCAGGGGAGTATAGGTGTCAACATCACCAAGGATCCTAGCCATTTCAGCCAGGTAATCCTTACGGTCGAGCACCACTATCCCTCCCCCCTTATCCGCGGGGCGGATAACCAGATCTTTATTCTTACATAAAGACTCTAAACCCTCTTGTATAATTTTTGAGTTTTTTGCATTCTTTATTTCTAAACTTTCCAGATCTCTAAGGACTACATCTCTGAACACTTTCAATGTAGGAGCAAGTGTTCCAGGCGGATTGAAGAGAGATGCATTAGCCAAACCTGAATGAACAAATTGGTCAGTAGGTTGGGAATTCCTTGTAATGGGATTCCCAATCATGTATCTTTTAATGTTGAGTTTGCGAACAAACTTGTGGACATCCATATAAGTTTGGAACCTATTAAGGCTCCTAGGAGGGGCAAACTTAAGGCCCTTGTCCAAAACTAATTTCTCAGAATGGGATAGCTCTTTGGTACTTAGGTTAAAGATACCCTGCCCAATTACATTCTGGCTCTTTTTTGCTCGCAAGCGCCTCCCCCCTCTAGTTCCTCGCTTCTTTCTACTGGCCTTTTTAGACCTTGGCCTGGTTTGGAAAAACCCCAAGTCCCAGAGACACCAGGAGGCGGGACAATATAGCTGGACATGATCAGATTTTGAGAGGAGTAGGCCGTAGAAGGACCATGATTGTCCTGTTGATGTTCATATGATCCATGAGGGTCCGACCCCCCTTCATATGGATTCATATCACTCATAGGGAAAAACCTATTCTGTATGGGAAGATTATATTCCCAGTCAGAGGCATAAGGATCTTGATAGGGTGGTTTTTGAAATGAGTCATAATTCTGATTGGGTCTCCACCATTCCTGGTAACCAGCATTATAACCACAACCTCTATTGGGTTTAGGTAGGCCACGCCCTCTACCACCATTTTGGTGGCTTCCCCTCCATGAGGGTGGTGGTATATGCCGTGTCCCCCCCCCCCTTTGGCCATAATTGGATCTAGGGGGCCCTAGGTTATAAGGTTGTTGAGGGAGAATGTCGTTGGATTTAGTGGCCCCTCCTGGTCTTTGAGGGGATTGATATCTCTGGGGACCTTTCTGGATTTTACCAAGGGGACCTTTTTTAGTATTTTATGTAGGTTGAGGATGTCTAGAGGGAACTCCTGAACTTTCCCCATGACCCTGGGTAGATACCTCCATCTCAGTGTTGGTCTGACCAGCCAAATCCTCAAGCATTCTTTTCTGCCAATCAAACACCATATTATTGCAGTAGTCATTTAAATCCATCAGGCTGGGCAGCGGACACATCAGGCTGGGCAGCGGACACATCAGGCTGGAAAGCGGGCTCACCAGGCCGGAAAGCGGTCTCACCAGGCCGGAAAGCGGGCTCACCAGGCCAGGGACTGGCACCTCTGGCTGGAACACTGGCACCTCCGGCTGGAACACTGGCACCTCTGGCTGGAACACTGGCTCTTCAGGCTGGAACACTGGCCCCTCAGGCTGGAACACCTCCGGCTGGAACACCATCGGCTGGAACACTGGCACCTCCGGCTGGAACACCTCCGGCTGGAACACTGGCACCTCCGGCTGGAACACCTCCGGCTGGAACACTGGCGCCTCCGGCTGGAACACTGGCGCCTCCGGCTGGAACACTGGTGCTTCAGGCTGGAACTCTGGTGCTTCAGGCTGAAAGGCGGGTACCAGGACATCAGGCTGGAAAGCGTACATCAGGACATCGGACTGGATAACAGACACTAGGACGTGAGACTGGATAGCAAGCACTGGGACGTCAGACTGGGTTGCAAGCACTGGGACGTCAGACTGGGTTGCAAGCACTGGGACGTCAGACTGGATTGGATTAGCTGGTGCGGAGGCAGGTTGGGTTACTGGCAGGATCATCTTGGTTGTAAAAAACTTTAATTTTTCTTGGGTTTAGTCACTGAGGCTCTGTAGGTGGGGAGTGCAGCAGACTGGAAAGGAGGATTGGGATATGGTGGAGAAGAGATAACTGTAACTGGAGGAAGTTTTTGTGGATTAGTAGGCAGCTGAGAAGAGGCAGGTGGGTTGAATGCAGGATAGGTACAGGGAGCAGAGACTGAATATGAGTATCTGGTTGGGAGCAATGTATACTGAGCTGCAACTGAGTGTGGCGTGGGTGATGGGGAGACAGACTTGTGGGCAGGTAGGAGTCTGATGGCAGAGGTGGTTTGTTGTGGGTTGGTTGGGGCTGGTTGTAACATATTAGTCCATGCTGAGAGTATGGGTTGAACAAAGGACGGATCACATGCTGCCTGTCTAACAAGGGTCTGTACTGAGTGAATACACTCCAAAAGCTTCTGCTGAGATCAGATGGAATAGTGCTCAAAAAAGCATATGGAATCATCCTCTAACAGCCACACCAGAGACTCCACCTGATCAGCACTGAAAGAGGGAGAAAAATCATCACTGGTCTTAAGCGGCGTACACACGAGCGGACTTTACGGCAGACTTTTTCCGACGGACTTTTCAATGGACTTTACGACGAACTTTATGATTGAACGGACTTGCCTACACATGATCCACCAAAGTCCGATGGATTCGTACGTGATGACGTATGACCGGACTAAAACAAGGAAGTTCATAGCCAGTAGCCAATAGCTTTTTCATTCCTAGGTCCATTGAACTTTTGGGGGAAAAAAGTCCCCTGGAGCCCACACATGATCGAATTGTCCGACGGACTCCGGTCCGCCGTAACAAGTATGCCGTAAAGTCCGGTCGTGTGTACGCGGCATTACAAACAGGACAGGGCTAGCTCAGCACATATTTGGATCAAAGGCTGCACATCCCCAAACAACATACAGGCCTGGTCAACCAGGGAGTGAGCCAAACGGATGATCTCAAGTAGCTGGTCATTGGTCCACTCTTTTAGTGACTGGCGGAGATACTCACCACTTTCTGACACCAGCACAGCATAATATGGGATCACATTGAGATTCATTCCAGCAAAGCCAGCAGATAATAATAACAGAACAAATATATACAAGTAAGGGAAATACCGAGATCATAAACAGAGCCAGGCCAGGGTCGTCAACGGGAGGTCAGCAGCTGGGGAAGGGAAACAAACAGGACAAGAGAGGATGGATGGATCACTGGAGGGACGGGTCAGATAGAAGGCTCAGGGTCCAGAGCAAGGAAACAGACAGGGAACAGGAACAACAGGCTCCAGGAATCAGGTCTCAGGTACAGGAATCAGGTTTCAGGAATCAGGTAAACAGGATGCAGGCTGCAGCTCAGGTCTCAAGGAAAATACCAAGGCAAGATGTGTGTGCACCTACCGGGTATTTATACTGCAGCTGCTAATTAAAGTCAGGTGACACCTGTCTGCAGAGGGGAATACCTGCTCCATACTGCCAGGATTCCTCCGCTGGTGGACGCCAGTACTGAGGCCCAAAGGTGACAACATACCAGCGGGGGGGGTGTGGCCTGGACCAGCATGGTGTAAGAAGTGAATAACGGGAGCTCCGCTTGCCTATCATGCGAATCCGTATATCCTGGGGTTAAAATTGCTTAAATACACCCACCCTTGGGTTCCTTGGTACCCCCTGCCCACGGAGACCATGTCGCCACCAAAAAAAACAGCAGATTCAGCCGCTAAGCTGGTGAAATACCGGCACACAGATAAGGAGGCTGGGGAGGAAAATGGCGCCGGCTCCTCTTCCCATACAGACCCGGCTGCAGAGGATACTGTGCGAGTACTGGAAGCTATTTCAGATTGCAAAAGTACATTTACAAGCAAGATTGAGGAGGTGAAAGTTGATGTCTCACTAATCCGTCAGGATGGACAAAAATTAAGATACCGAGTCACGGAGACAGAAGCTCGCATCAGCCACGTGGAGGACGAGATGCCGCCGCTACAAGTTCACACCGAATGTCTACAACATCAGCTCAACATGGTGTTAGCCAAGCAAGACGATATGGAAAATCGCCTCAGGAGATGTAACCTGCAATTTGTAGGTCTGCCTGAGGGTTCGGAGGGCTCTGACCCCCCTCATTTTTGGAGAACCTACTTGTTAACACCTTTGGGAGAGCCGAGTTATCCACATCCTTTGTAGTTGAACGGGCGCACAGACTGGCGGCTAAACCTCCCCTCCAGGGTGCGCCGCCACGAACATTTATTGCTAAAATGCTTAACTTCCGTGACCGAGAAGCTGTTCTCCGGCTTACCAGGCTGAAGGGCAACATCCCCTTTAAAAACGGCGAAATTAAGGTATTTCCGAACTTCTTGGCGGAGGTCCAAAAAAAGAGAGCTCACTTCATGGAAGCTAAATGTCAATTGCGGATCCGTCACTATTCCTACGCGATGCTCTTCCCGGCGAGATTGCGTGTTGTTGGAGAGGATCGAGCGTATTTTTTTGACACACCAGAGGCCGCCCTCGCCTAGCTGGAGGATAAAGCAGCACCGGGCTGGGAGCCTTCCTAACACCCCAGATCATGAGCGTCTGGCTCACGGAATGGAATATGCTCCACTACGCCTGTGTGCTCTACAGGATGCCTGAACTTATTCCCCCTGTAGGTACTGTGTCTCCATTATACCTTATTTTTTTCCTTTTTTCACCCACCCGAACTCCATTCGTTTGTCACGGAGGATAATTATCCCCCGGGCCGGATTGCTTCCTCCCTCATTGACTGATAAACTTCTATGCTATCCCCAGTGTCCGATATTCATCTCTCCCCTTATGTTCTATATGTGCCCCCCATGAATGGACATGGAAAGGAGTCCCGTGGGCAGTCATGGAGGATAACCCCGATCCCTAGATCCTTGTGGCAAGTTAACACCCGCCATGACACCTGGAACAAGGACTCTGGACATTTCGTCCCCTTGATCAGAAGTCTCACTCCTGCTGCTGTTGCTCGCTCTACAGCAAATTACTGCCCCCCTAGTTGCGGGAGTCCCCGTGGATCCTGTTATTTCCAATATCCAATGTAACGTTTGCTGTCAAGCACAAGTAAGGTTTCCCTGGCCTGCCTGGTTCCAGCAAACTGCATTTGATATCAATTTGATGCATTGCTTACCCGGTCACGCTAGTGTGTTGATACAGTTACACTTAGACTGTTATTGTTGGTTTAATGTTCAGTTTTTACACTATATGCTGAAGAGTAATAGATATTGGTGTTTGCTTAAAAATACAGTCGCTTTACATTATGGCGAGTCCTTGTATGTTAATGGACTGCAGGAAATTTACTGGCTTCTGTTACCCTGTCCTGTCCGGTTCGTCTTGGGCTCGGTAGGAGGCGGTGCGGGCTCTCCTGATTTTGGGGCGGCCCGGGGTGCCATGGGCCTTGGATGTCTGGTATCTAACTATCTATTTTTGCTATCATGCTGGATGTAAAATGTATTACGTGGAATGTGAGGGGCCACAGGGCGAAGCCCAAACGAAATGCATTTTTATCATATCTTAAAGCACAACGTGCAGACCTCATAGTGCTGGTTGAAACCCATCTCACAGGTCAACTCCAGATGACGCTTCAGAAACCATGGTTATATCAAGCTCCTCATTCTGCCAACTCCAGGGGTGTTGCTATACTGGTGGCCAAAACAGTGCAATTTGTATTAATAATGCTCAGGTCTGATCCCCAGGGCAGATTCTTATTTTTACATGCTAAATTAAACGGCCTAGAGATCTTATTAGCATTTTATATGCCTCCTCCCTTCCAATTCAATGTCTTAAATGAGGGGTTAGCATTTATGTACCCATTTTCCTACTGTTCCTGCGATCTGGTTAGGAGATTTTAATAATGTCATGAACAGGGACCTAGACCGATTGTCACTAACACCCCATGATAACCCTTCCCAATCACACACCAGGTTTGGTAAAAGTCTTACTGATCTTGCACTTATAGACACATGGAGACACCGCTACCCTCTGGACAGGGCATACTCATGCTTCTCAACGACGCATAATACTATGTCACAAATTGACCTTATATTGCTATCCCGTACCCTTATTCCTTTGCTGGGAGAGGTAGGATTTAACCCGCGCATTCTATCTGACCATGCCCCATACTGGATTTTACTTAGAGTCCCCCCCCCCCCCCAAGACATACAACTGGAAACTTAACCCGTTTTGGTTGACGGCTATTCCCGATTTGGGAGAAGCCGCCACTGAGTGGGATTTCTTTTTCCAGACAAATAGAGACACGGCGCCATTTGATGTGATATGGGACTCTTTTAAATCTCATGCCCGTATGATCCTATCTCAACGTATATCCAGGTACCGAAAGACCTCATCCCAGGTGATCAGACAAGCAGAGCAGTCCCTCGTGGAAGCAGAAAAAAACTTTACTGATAGCCCCTCTCCATCTACAGCAGACCAGTTGAAACTGCAGGACAGAATAGTAAACAATCTTCATTTTGAGAAGGCCGATAGGAAAATATGTTATAGTAAGCAGAGGCAGTATGAATGTGGAGAACGGGCGGGTCGTCTTTTGGCCTATCTGGCACATCTGGACCATAGGCCTCCCACGGTGGTTTCTCTCCGAGCTACTGATGGCGTGTTGTTGACTGACCTTTATGAAGTGGCCGGAGAGTTTCGCTCCTTCTTCGCATCCTTATACTCCTCTGCCACTAACAATCCTAGGGAAGAGATATTGTCACTTTTGTCGGATATAGAACTACCCAGTCTTACACAACCCCAACTGGAGTTGCTAGAGGCCCCCATTGCTGAAGACGAAATAGCGAGGGCGCTCTCCTTGCTTAATCCATCTAAAGCGCTAGGTTCAGATGGCCTGCCTCTTGAATTTTACACAACCTATAGTGAGACCCTAATCCCTAGACTTCACAAGCTATTTTCCTTTATATTTGAATCCGGCTCTTTACCCTCCACCATGAGCGAGGCCTATATAGTACTGATACCCAAACCTGGCAAAGACCTAGAACTCCCCGAATCGTACCGCCCAATATCTCTTCTTCAACTAGATATTAAAATCCTAGCCAAGATCCTGGCGCTACGCCTGAATGAAGTGAACCTCACATTAATCCATCCGGATCAGACTGGGTTTATCCCAGCAAAAAAACACGGCATATAACCTATGTAGCGCTGGTAGATTTGCAATCTACCGCATGTTAGGTAAATTAAGTAAATTGTTCATTAGGAAGGTTAAGTTTGCCTCTGTTCCAGCTTGGCTGACGTTGTGTGTGTTTCCGTGCTGACCGGTGGGTGTCGCTGTTACCATTGGTTAGTGTTGGAAAGGCAACGTGCTGAAGTGTATGGATGCTCTTCTGTCCTGGAGACAACTAGGTGGAGGTGGTCCTCCGAGTTGCATTCTGGACGAGGGTATTTATGGGACAGGCACCATATTTCGGGGTTCGTTTTACAGCCACCTGCTGGCCCTCCTGGCCGAAAGGTATGCATTAAGGAGCTACCTCGTGGTCCTCCGTTCCGGAGGCCCGCGATACTGCGGCGCAGGGGTGGGTCCAGAGGCTTGTCTGGGGCCTACCACCGTGGCCGAGGAATGGTCCTGAGCTGTCGGTCCTGTGTGACGAAGCTGGACAACCGAGGAGATCCCAGGGGAGGACCCGTCTTGGAGAGATCACGCAGCGTGCTGGTCTATAGAGGGGCCTGGTGACTTGGTTGGAGGACGTATCCGAAAGTAACTATACAGCATAGTGTTGCCGGGTTGGCTTAAAGGTTCAGGGACTGTGACTGACATTCATTACAGAAAATCTGATACATCCTGTGGCAGAAGATCGTACGGGTTTTGTTCCCAAGCAAGTCTGTGGCAGAGACTTTCATTCGTGCTGCGTACTGGCTGCTAGGCTAGTGAAAGAGGCCTATCCAGACGAGCAAGGAGTGTGTCCCACGAGGGGAGCGCATTCCATACAATATCTGAATTCTACCGGGACATTTGTCAAAAGAACCCTACAAGAAGATGTTTGAGTTTCTTCTGCAGTTTCCTTTCCGCCTCTTTCCTGCTATTTCCTAAGTCAAGTGTTTAATAAAGCATTGAAAACGTACTCCAGTGTTGGTGCGTGTGTCGTCCAGGGGTAAACTCAACGGAACCCTAGACCCAGTGCCGGTGAAACAGAGGGAAGCAGAGTGAAGGTAACAGACCCGCTTAAACCAGCAGCTCCACCGAGAGTTATTGCTACACCTACATAGGCTCCATAATGAATATACAGGCTGAACATGATGAGCTGGGCTCTAGATTTGTGGTGTCTCTCGACGCCGCAAAGCCGTTCGACTCAGTTGAGTGGGAATACCTTTGGGAGTGCCTTGCAAGATTTGGTTTTGGACCCAATTTTATGAAGTGGATTCGACTTCTATATCAGAGCCCATGCGCCAGGGTCTTGGTCAATGGAAAAGTTTCTGATCCCTTCCCTCTCTCCAGGGGCACGCGGCAGGGATGTCCCCTGCTCCCCCTGTTATATGCTCTTGCGATAGAACCCCTTGCTTCCTCCCTTAGAATGCACCCAGGTATCAAGGGGCTGAGTCATGGAAACTTACTGGAAAAGATCAGTCTGTATGCAGACGATATGTTGCTATATTTGGCAGATGTAGGCCCATCCTTACAATTAGCCCTAGAGGTGATTCAAAAATTTGGCAGATAATCGGGCCTGAAGATTAACTGGGACAAGTCCCGAATCCTCCTGATAGATGTAAGTGTCCCCACAGAAATACAGACCTCCTCCCCACTTCTTAGGGTTAGGACATACCTTGGAATTGTGATCACCCGCTCGCCGGAGGACTATGTCCGACTCAACATAGAACCCCTGATAACAACATTGAAATCTAAGACACAGACATGGGCCAAACTACCCCTTGGGGTGATGGGTCGTGTGAACCTAATTAAGATGGTTCCCTTCCCCAAATTTTTGTATGTTTTGTGGCATACCCAGGTATACTTACCTTTAAGGATCTTCAAATCTATTGAAGCCCTCCTCAACTCTTTTGTCTGGGGGTCGAGTCGGCATAAGCTGTCCTGGCAAACACTGAAAAATCCTACTGAATTGGGTGGTGTGGCGCTACCTGATTTTAACCTCTACTACCTGGCGGCGCAATTATGCCACTTTTTTCATCTAGACAAACATGACAGAGACCGTTATTTGACTTTGATATGCTCCCCTCATGGTCGCAGGCTTACCCACCCTTTCCAGATTCTGTTTAGAGGTATTGCAGGTACCTGTGGGCTGGGTAACCGGAAAGGAATATTATACCATCACTGTAGAATCTGGGAGGTGGTGAGGTGCAGATTGAAGTTGCCACCCACACACTTCCACACACCCCTAAGGGACAATCCTGATCTGGGGGAATTACTAACAGTGCCAAATCATGATCTGTGGCTTAACCAGGAGGTAAGGTTTTTGTTGGATGTCTATTGTGATACTGTTCTAAAATTATTCCAACAACTTAAAGTGGAATTCTGCCTTCCTAACACTATGCACTTCCGTTACCTCCAGCTCCGTCATGCCCTCAGGGCTCAATTCGGTGAAATCTCCCCTAATATAGAGAAACTAGATGTCCTACATATTATGCTGGGGTCAGACTCTCACAAACTTATTTCGGGGTTCTATAATTCTTTGCTCCGTCCCACAGCGAGGACCCTTGCATCAAAATTGAAGGATCTTTGGTCTGGAGATGTGGGGGGGCTGGAAGACGACGAGTGGGAAGACACTTGTAAAAAGGTCTCCACTAAGCTATCGGACCGTCTTACACAACTCTACATTATACATAGATCATATTTGACCCCTCTCCGTCTAGCCAAATACAAACCTGATCAAAACCCACAGTGCCCCAGATGTGATAGTCCTTCTAGTACCTTCTTCCATCTCCTTTGGTTATGTCCAGCAATACAAGACTACTGGTCCCAAATAGTGAAATTTATCCACGATGAAATGGGATCCCCCTTAACACTATGCCCCAAACAATGCCTACTGGGGGTGTTCCCAGATCCTGACTCGGATAAATTTCATAAAATATTTCTCCAGGAGTCATTGTTTATTGCCAGGTTACTTATAGCCAGGAAATGGTTGCAGACTGCACCGCCAACACTCCAGGAGTGGATCTCTGCTATAAATAATGGTTTGCCATATAAAAAGGAAATTTATGTCCACAGGGGCTGCCCAGCCAAATATGGCAAAATTTGGGATACTTGGTTAGGGAATGCTACCACGTGTAATATGTTGTCTGATTGATGTCTCTGGGGACATGTGTATTTCTAAATGTTGATCCGAAGTCTGGGTCTTTAGCATCCCTCTGGTTTATGACTACTTAAATCCACGCAATGTGACACTGTATATACATATGCCCTGTTGTATACTCCATTTTTTTGGACTCCTTTGTTGTTATTTGAATTTAATGCCACTGTATTATTAATATATGTAACCTGCATGCCATTTGCTCTTCAAATAAAACACCATATTATCTGTAAAAAAAAAAAAAAAATAACAGCAGGGAAAAGCTCTTCTGACAGCTCCAAACTGCCAGGAGACACCTGCTGGTGGACCTCAGTACTGCATGCCAAATAATCGATATTACCAGCGGAGGAGACCTTTCCTGACACCAGCGCAGCGTCCAGCACACAGTCTCAGAAATCAGCTTAGGGTCACTACTCACACATCCTCCCAGCTTCCTCCAGATTCAGACCACCTGTCACCGAGGGCTCATTCATACCATTGTGGTTTGTTAACACGTATCATACTGCCCTTTAACATGTGTTGAGTCAAGGAAGTACACGCGCTGCGTCAAGAAGCTGCAACGCACATTTCAGAATACTGAAATGCAATAATGCACTGCATTGCACAAATGCATGGAAAGCGTGTTGCCACGTTTTGCGGTAAAGTGCGTATTACTGCAATGCAATAGTATGCATGGGCCCTTAATCATGGCAGTCCTTAGAAAATAAGGAGAAGCTTAGGCAGTTAGCTATAAGGTATCAAAAGCTAGTAGGGGGATAACAAAAAAAATCTTCCAACCTTAAAGTGGACCTGTCAGTAACTTTACATGTCTGCATGAATAATTTCCAAAATACAGCAACAGCATCATTGCTCAGAAAAGCTCTACCTTTTATCATTAGAAAGCTATCGTTGAGCTCCAGTCAGTGACTTTGCCTAGGTGAAGACGATGCCACCAGTCTGCTGCAGGCAGGAGGAAGCATTTTCTCAGTCTCCCTTCCCCCAGTGATCAGACTGCAGAATTGTAACAAGGTAGCATTTGTGAGCACTACACAGTCTTCAGGATTTACATGACTGTGCCATCTCTGAGCATCTCAGTCCAGGAAGTAGATGGTGACCATGGATGGTGCCTGAAAAAGGTAGTGCCATCCTTTTGGGGAGAAAAGCAGATGAAGCCATTGCCAGGGGGAGTACCACTATCCTGGTGAAAAAGAATAAATACCTGAAAGTGTCACACAGTATTACTGAGCATGGTTGACTCAAAATTTACATCTGTTGACAGGTCCACTTTAATGAACAGTCCTCCTTGTTTATGGATATCTTCTCTTCCTCAGCACTGTGTAGAGTGAGTGACATCTAAAACCAATTTGCTAGTTTTCATATTAATATTCTATTTTCCTAGAGTTCAGCACCTTCGTAAGCATATTCTTTGTTTCTGTAGTCATTGGATAGAGATCTGGAACATGACACCTATATGTGTAAACATGTCTATGACAAAGGAAGCCGCACTTCAGCTGTAGAGTGTTATGAATATTTAATTTTCTCCATACACAGAATGGATGATTTTGGGTGGTGTTAGCTTGTTGCTGGTTACCAAGGTGTTAGAGGGATGAGAAAACACCATCCCGGGTCTCATGTTACTCCGAGGTGTGAGGTTTTATTATCCTGGAGATGAGCAGAACACCAAGACCCAAAAGGGAGGACACACCAATATGGCAATGAGGAGCCTCTCTGCAATTCTTCTGATGAATATCGGTAGGTGAAATATTCCTTCTCAATTTTTTGCAAAGCTTTCATTTCAAACATCATTTGTCAGCCAATACATGTATAAAACATAATGAGGGGGAGGGTGTCTAAGAGGATATGTTTCAAACAGCAAGAACGTTTCTAATCCAGACAGCAAGCTGACTCCTGACCGCGGGTTCCAATAATGGGTTCCACAGCATCGCCAGGGAACATTCCTTTAAAGACCATAATGGTGTTGACCAACTGGTTCTAAGGGTGCCGCATCAGCTCCCAGCTGGTCACAACATGGGTAAGATATGCCTTCAGCACACCAACAAAGCTCCTTATTTTTATATAGTCACATTGAAAACCAACGTTTTGGTCCATGTGGGAACCCTTCATTGGGCATGTGATACACAATGGCCCTGAGTATTCAGTATCAGTAATGGACTCGACCATATACAGGATTTAGGAGATGTGTTTTGAACATAATGTCATACTTTCCGAAAAGAATCACCAATCCTTCTTAACAAGACACAGCTATAATATATGGTCACATACTGTAGAAAACCAATGTTTTGGCCCATATGGGAACCCTTCATTGAAAATGTGCTACACAATGGACTAAGGAGATATATTGAATGTAGGAGATATGTCTTAAACATAACCTTTCTTGCGTTGGAGACCATGCTGGACTGACTGGATTGATCACCAGTCCTGAGTGGGTATTCATCTGGGCAAAAAGGAAGAAATGCCTTCCTGTGGATAGTGCCCAGTGATGGATGGTGGCGATGGGCCTTCTCGGGGATTGGGCCGCTTCCTTTTCTGTTTGACCTTAAGGTCGTTTCAGTTTGTAGACTTAGATAAAAAAAGAGAAAAGCGCCCGGTGTCCAGAGAAATGTGACTTCAAAATATGGTTCATGGGTCTTTATTTAAAATTAGCAACATGTACATCAAGCCAAGGCATTTCGTGGGACAGACTCCCCCCTTCTTTAGGGCTGTTGCTGTGTACTTTTTCATGGGAACAATTCCCATGAGTGGTTATGTTGGATCAAGGTTTCTGGATGGCAGGATGTCGGCTTTAGTTCTATAGGCAGCAATCCCATACAACTAAAGCCGACATCCTGTCATTCAGAAACCTTGATCCAACATTCAGATTAAAGAGTATAATTTGAGTGGCTCTATATTGTCATGCACCTCATCCCGTTTGGCGAAATTGTTAATGTAGAGGAATGGGATTATAACGGTGCTGCCAACAATTAATACATAACAAGTTAGATAAAAATATAATTTATTTTTATTAAATACAAGAGGATAAATACAAGATTAATCAAGAGGTATAGAAATAGTTCAAATCATTGGTAGAGCATATACAATTCAAATATTGAGTTGCTGGTGACCCAAGGGAGAAGGAAAAAGTGGTCACAGGTGGATGTTGAATCCCAACATGTTTCGCCAATAATGGCTTCCTCAGGGTATAGTGTGGGACCACCACAATAATCCAAATCTAACATAAAAAGCAAAAGAATTTCTTTATCCTTGTCCTATTATTTCTTGGTCCAACATAACCACTCATGGGAATTGTTCCCACCAAATGGTATGCAGCAACAGCCCTGAAGAAGAGAGAGTCTATTCCCCCAAAACGCGTTGACTCGGTTTTTCAAATTTTTAATAAACGTCTACAAACCATATTTTAGAAGTCCCATTTCTCTAGAGACCGAGCGCTTCTTTCTTTTTTATCGAAGTTAAACATAACCTAATACTTCCAGCATAGATCATTATTCCCTCTTCAGGAAACATAGCAAACATATTATCAATACAAATATTAAAAAAAAAATATATATATATAGAGATATATATATATATACAAAAAATAAAAATATACAAAAAAGAAATATAATTACAAATACAAAGTTGTTTTTTTTTTTTTAATTAAATGTTTTATTTTTTTTTTAAGAAATTTTTTTTCCAAACCATCAAAAACAAATTCATTTTTTAGTCCCATCTAAATCCAAAAGTTACCACTCTGCAACTTGAAATTACCCACGGTCTTTAAACACAAAAGGTCACGCAAAGTAAAATAAAGCAAAATAGGAAGCAAAGAGAAAAAAGAGAGCATGTGTGATTTATATATAGTGAAATAGAATACCTACTGTATACTTTCAGAGTAGATCACCAATCCGTCTTCAGGAAATACAGAAATTATATTACAAATACAAAGCAATATCTCCAGGGTGATGATAGATTGTATTTTGTTTTGTTTTTTTTTAAAGAAAATGTTTTTCCAAGTTACCAGAATACATTTTTTCTTAAGATTGCATTTCGCGCTTTAGTGTTATGTAAACATTGATAAACTCATGCGATTTTGCATATATATTTAACACCTTTTTTGCTTGCCATTCATTTTTAAGTGCACCCCAAAGGCAGCACAAAAGACATGCTTCATGTCTGTGAATATGTGTCAAAACATACAGTTAAAAAGTGCGAAAAGCTACTTTAACCACTTAAGGGTCGAGCCTCTTTTTGACACTTGTTGTTTAGTTAAAATCATTTTTTTTTTGCTAGAAAATTACTTAGAACCACCAAACAGTATATATATATTTTTCAGACACCCTAGAGAATAAAATGGTGGGCGTTACAACACTTTATGTCACACCGTATTTGCGCAGCGGTCTTACAAGCAAAGTTTTTTGGGAAAAAATACACTTTTTTGGCTTAAGACAACAGTAAAGTTAGCCCAATTTTTTTTTATATTGTGAAATATAATATTACGCTGAGTAAATTGATACACAACATGTCATGCTCCAAAATTGCGCCCACTCATGGAATGGCGACAAACTTTGACTATTAAAAATCTCCATGTGCGACGTTTAAAAGTTTCTACAGGTTACCAGTTTTGAGTTACAGAGGAGGTCTAGTGCTAGAATTATTACTCTCGCTCTAACAATCGCGGCGATACCTCATATGTGTGGTTTTCATATGCGGGCACTACTCACATATGCTTTCACTTCTGCATGCGAGCTTGGCGGGATGGGGTGCTTTAAATTCTTTTTTTTTTCTTATTTATTTTACTTTTTATTTTTTATTTTTACACTGTCCTTTAAAAAAAAAAAAAAAAAATTGGATCACTTTTATTCCTATTACAAGTAATGTAAACATCCTTTGTAATAGAAAAAAAGCATGACAGGACCTCTTAAATATGAGATCTGGGGGTCAAAAAGACCTCAGATCTCATGTTTACACTTAAATGCAATAAAAAAATAAAAAATAAAAAAAAATAATGAAATGTCAATTTTTTTTTTTTTGCAAACAAAAAAAAAAAACCTTTAAGACCATTGGGTGATCTAATATGAAAGAAGGCGCTCACATAGCCACATCCGTAAATTAGAGGGGAACAAAAAGAAAAAGGATACTTACTAAGTATCCCTAGGTCGGAGTTTAAAGGCATAAGAAACAATAGAAAAGTATGAAAAAATAACAATCTTTATTGAGAAAATACAATACATGAGTAGAGCATTCAAGGGTTAAAAATCTTATATAATGATACAGAGTATACAGTGAGCCCTTGTGCGTCAACGAGTTTCACCGTTAGGCTTCTTCAGGACACATTCAAGGTTTCAAAGATAAGAAAAGAGAACGGATCTCACTGTCTTACAGAAGGGTCTCATATGTGAGTATCCAAATAAAAAGGATGTTCAGCAATATAATCCAGGGGGAGGAGCTACTTCAAGTAGTCTGTATTCCAGATGATTGGAGACACCCAATTCTGCTAATATAAGTACTAAGTACCAATTCTGCTAATATAAGCTGAGGAACTCCTCAGCCTCAGCGATGATGGTCCTCACAAAGGTCAAATCAGGCATGGTAATTGAATCCCCATAAAACAACAAAGGCTCACATAGTGTAAAACCTTCACATTTATTACAAATATCGTAAGACAAATGGACACTTACAGTTAAGTAGATAAGATACAGCATTAAAAAGAATTGAGTTGGCTGGCCTCAAATAAAGCCCTTTGCTTCCGGGACTAGGCATACTGCGGTGACGTCAGTGTGTCGCTCCTCCTCCCTACGTGTTTTGTCATACAACAGGACGTCGCCACAGGCCTCACCATAGTTGACCAAAGAAGTTGAGTGCACGTGCTCAGCGTCATATCCAGAGGTTGTCTTTTGAAATAGACGTATGAGTGCTGCCAGCATTGCTGCAGAGGTTGAAGGGGTGGGGGGGTCAGCCTGTTAGTGCTCAGACCATACGCTGCACACTGCATCAAATTGGTCTGCATGGCTGTCGTCCCAGAAGGCATTTTAAAGATGATGCACAAGAAAGCCGCAAACAGTTTGCTGAAGACAAGCAGACTAAGGACATGGATTACTGGAACCATGTCCTGTGGTCTGAGACCAAGATAAACTTATTTGGTTCAGATGGTGACAAGTGTGTGTGGCAACAACCAGGTGAGGAGTACAAAGACAAGTGTGTCTTGCCTACAGTCAGGCATGGTGGTGGGAGTGTCATGGTCTGGGGCTGCATGAGTGCTGCCAGCACTGGGGAGCTACAGATCATTGAGGGAACCATGAATGCCAACATGTACTGTGACATACTGCCCTTCGGAGACTGGGTCGCAGGGCAGTATTCCAACATAATGACCCCAAACACACCTCCAAGATGATCACTGCCTTGCTAAAGAAGCTGAGGGTAAAGGTGATGGACTGGCCAAGCATGTCTCCAGACCTAAACCCTATTGATCATCTGTGGGGCATCCTCAAATGGAAGGTGGAGGAGCGCAAGTTCTCTAACATCCACCAGCTCTGTGATATCATCATGGAGGATTGGAAGAGGACTCCAGTGGCAGCCTGTGAAGCTCTGGTGAACTCCATGCTCAAAAGGGTTAAGGCAGTGCTGGAAAATAATGGTGGCCACACAAAATATTGACACTTTGGGCCCAATTTGGACATTTTCACTTAGGGGTGTACTCACTTTTGTTGCCAGCGGTTTAGACATTAATGGCTGTGTGTTGAGTTATTTTGAGGGGACAGAAAATTTACACTGTTATACAAGCTGTACACTCACTACTTTACATTGTAGCAAAGTGTCATTTCTTCCGTGTTGTCACATGAAAAGATAGAAGAAAATAATTACAAAAATGTGAGGGGTGTACTCACTTCTGTGAGATACTGTATTTTGATTTTTTTCTTCAGATATTTTTGGAGCACTACAATGATGGACTTTGTAGTTTTTATATTCACATTATGAAATGTATTGTGTGTGCAGATTATTATTTATTTTGAACACTTTTGCACTTTATTGATTTGTATTTTAGATTCATTGTTTTTTGGGGCTTTTTTTTAGCTCCCATCTTTGGTCACATTTTTTTCACTGTAAAGAGATATTTATAGGGTGTTGTATTTATTTTTGACTAGCGCTGCCTTCGTTTCTCAGTTAAATTTTTGGTCCTGCCAAAGATCAGTTTCCATCTTATATTTCCTATCATAGATCTTTGGCGCTGTGTTTCATTTTTTCTAACGTTCACCAAACCCGGGAAAATACACCCATCAATATTCACAATGAAACCTTCAAAGAAAAAAAAAAATCACAACTGTTTGTTGTTTATGCGGCATATATGACACCTAGTGGTCGTTCTGTAGATTGTTATGTTATGTTTATTGCTTATCATACTACATGGTTATCATACTACACAGAGGACACTGAGCCAATCACACTATTATTATTATAATACATTTTCTGCATATACAGTATCTCTGACATATACCACAGTGCTGTACAGAGAACACTCTAATGTCCCCCCCTCCCCCCGAAGTCACACACTATTATTATTATACATTTATATAGCTCTAACATATACTGCAGTGTTGTACAGAGAACACTGAGCCAGTCACATCAGTCTCTGTACCAGAGGAGCTTACACTCTAATGTCCGTCCGTCCCCCCCCACAGTCACACACTATTATTATTATACATTTATATAGCTCTGACATATACCGCAGTGCTGTACAGAGAACACTGAGCCAGTCACATCAGTCTCTGTACCAGAGGAGCTTACACTCTAATGTCCCCCCCCCACAATCACACACTATTATTATTATACATTTATATAGCTCTGACATATGCTGCAGTGCTGTACATAGAACACTGAGCCAGTCACATCGTTCTCTCATAACAGAGGAGCTTACACTCTAATGTCCCCCCCCACAATCACATACTATTATTATTATACATTTATATAGCTCTGACATATACTGCAGTGCTGTACGGAGAACACAGCCAGTTACATCAGTCTCTGTACCAGAGCTTACAATCTAATGCCCCTCCATAGTCACACACCGGTAAAGCATTATATATGTATATACTGTATAATAATTTGTGGTACAGAAGGAATCTGGTAACTTTTCTGAACACACGATATGTTCTTCTCTCCCAGTTTCCTCCTCGAACCCCATGTCCTGTGGTGTCCCGGCAGTACCCTCCAGCCGTATAGTTGGGGGTTCAGACTCTGTGGCTGGCGAGTGGCCCTGGCAGGTCAGTCTGCAGTATCGGGGCTCCCCTATATGTGGGGGGTCCCTGATCTCCCCGCAGTGGGTGCTGAGTGCCGCACATTGCTTTGACAGGTGAGTGTAATCATTTACTTCCGAAATGTCTACATCAGCATTTGTATTTTATCTTATTTCATAAGGATATCACAATTTTTTTTATTGTCAAATATTACATTTAATTTATTTTTTTCATTTAGCTGTATATTTTTTATGGCACAACCCCATACCGCTAAAACTCCAGCACCTGAGGTTTACGGTGATACCATAAGGATGATCATCGCCATCTAGTGGTCATGATGCAACATTTTTCTTGATTGAGGTGTTTAAGCCCTCATGCACACAGGCTGTTAAAAAAACGTTATGAAAATGCCAGTATCTTTGCAGTGACTTTTTTTAACTTTTTTCAGCTTTTTTCAGCGTTTTTGCAATAGCGTTTTTTAGCGTTTTTGAGCGTTTTTGAGCGTTTTTCCGCGTTAGCGTTTTTGAGCGTTTTTTTTTTTTTTTTCGTTTTTTTTTTTTTTTTCAATGGATCAAAAACGCTAAAAAACGTTGGTGAATGACGTTTTTGAGCGTTTTTCAGCATTAGAGCGTTTTTACAGCTGAAAAACGTCTTTCAGAACCCACTGGTCCTGGGTTTTTTTTACAGCTTAAAAACGCCTATGCCACTTGCAGCTCAAAAACGCCTAGGTGGGCATGAAGCCATAGACTAACATAGACAGGCCTTTTTAAGCTGCAAAAAAAGCTCAAAAAAGCAGCTGTAAAAACGTCCGTGTGCATGAGGACTAAGGGTAAAAAAAGTTTTTTTTTTTCCATAAAAAAGTCATTATTGCCACTAGATGGCACTGATGATCGTATAAAATCATTGTACCTGATTGACTCACTTGCACATTTTTTTTTTTTTTTTTCATACATAAACCCCTTAGACCCCATACACACTATTCGATTCTCTGCAGATTTTTGTCTTTAGATTTACCAAAATCATGTAGTGCAAGGGCCGGCCTGATTGCATACAAATTGAAACTCTTAAGGTTTGACCTCATATTATAGGGTTTTGGTGACTCTGAAGACAAAAATCTGCAGAAAATCTAGCAAAGGATCATCAGCGCCATCTAGTGGCTATAATGCTGCATTTTTCCTTATCGAGGTATTTCAGGACTAAAAAAACACCTAATTATCACTAGATAGCAGTGACGATCCTAGAAAATAACTGTATTAAGCAAATTATCGAAAAGATTAGTTGTGACTGATAGACCCGTTTGCACACATTTTATATATATATATATATATATATATATATATATATATATATATATATATAAACCCCTAAGGCTGCATTCACACCTGAGCATTTCAAAGTCGGGCATTTTTACCGCTATGTTGCCGCGTTTTCCCCGCAATTTTGTACAGGTCACCAATCTGAAAGGCAGAAAAACGCCTGGAATCTGCCCCAAAGAAGCTCATGTTCTTAGGGTGTTTTTCAGGCGTTTTGCTTCAGGTGACAAAACGCTCAGATGTGAACAGGTGCCATTATAAATGAATGGGATTTTGCTTGTTTGGTGTTTTTCAGGCATTTTTGTTGGGGTGTTTTACAAATATTTTATGAGCTGAAAACGGTCAGGTGTGAATGCAGCCTTAAGCCCTGGGGCAGAAAAGGATCATCCGCACCATCTAGTGGCCATAATGCTGCATTTTTCCTGATTTAGGTATTTCAAGGCAAAAGAAAAAAACACCTTTTTGCCACTATCAGGGATATGCAATTAGCAGACCTCCAGCTGTTGCAGAACTACAACTCCCAAGACGGGTCAAAACAGGTCTAATTCACCTTCTGTGCCTGTCCAAATCAGAAATATACAAGAACATATTTGGGGGGCACACCATACAATGCATTTAAATTCAAGATGTTGCTGCTGTAAGACCTATAAACAGTACAAAATATTTTACAGCGCACACATACAAGAATGACATTTCCTGCAGGGCTAGTTAAAAACACCTGAACATATTCAAAAAATACGGGGGTTTGGTCAGAAATATGTCGTCAATAAATCTATGCCATGTGTGAACATGGTCCGCTAATTGCATATCCCTGCACTAGATGGTAGTGACGATCCTAGAAAATAAATGTATTGAGCAAATTATTATAAAGATTAGTTGTAACTGATTGACCCAATTGCACAGTTTTTTTAAATATTTTTTTTTTATATACAATCATACATAAATCCCTAAAGCTCAGGGGCAGCAAAGGATCATCCGCACCATCTAGTGGCCATAATGCTGCATTTTTCCTGATTTAGGTATTTCAGGGCAAAAAAACCCACCTTTTTTGCCACTATCAGGGATATGCAATTAGCGGACCTCCAGCTGTTGCAGAACTACAACTCCCATGAGGCATAGCAAGACTCTGACAGCCACAAGCATGACACCCAGAGGCAGAGGCATGCTGGGACTTATAGTTTTGCAAAAGCTGGAGGGCCGCCAGTTTGATACCCCCTGCTCTAAATCAAAGGGGCAGGATATTCATTATTAGCATGTAATATAGTATTTTGCTGAGGTAAGTTTCCTAAACAGATGTGATGCAAGTGAACCATCCTCCTGGACCATAATGAAGATGTGGTGGGAAAGTTACAGACTGTTTACCGTAATTTCCTGTGAATTTCAGATTGAAATCACTGTTTTGAAGACGGGTCAAAAACAGGTCTAATTCACCTTCTGTGCCTGTCCAAATCAGAAATATGTCGTCAATATATCTATGCCATGTGAGAACATGCTCCGCTAATTGCATATCCCTGCACTAGATGGTAGTGACGATCCTAGAAAATAAATGTATTGAGCAAATTATTATAAAGATTAGTTGTGACTGATTGACCCAATTGTACAATTTTTTTATATATACAATTATACATAAATACCTATAGCTCAGAGGCAGCAAAGGATCATCCGCACCATCTAGTGGCCATAATGCTGCATTTTTCCTGATTTAGGTACATGCTACTGCTGTGATTCTTTGCTGCAAGGTGTGCCAAATGTAATGCTTGGCAGATGATGGGGCTTACCATATGTGTGCACTGAACCGTGCCATAACTGGGGGGGAGGGGGCAAACTGCTTTGCGCATGGGTGCAACAGAGTCATTCAATGCAAAATCCCCCTTGGGATCGGAAAAAAAAAGATGGCATTTAGGAGGCATCATTATTCCCACCTGGAAACGGAAACATTACAGTACAAGGGGAGGGTTCTAACACAAGCAATGACTGTGATTGGCTGTGAGTGTCTTTCCGGCTTCTGATTGGTACTCAGGGGCATGATGGGGGTGCTCAATCAAGCATACTCCCAGCACAAGAACATGCTGCATGTATACAGAGCCACAGAAGAGAGCCTACTTTTGAGATGCCACCTACTGTATATGTGGCACCCTGATGAATCCAGACTGTGCCACAGGGTGTCGCTGCAGCCGGGTTCAGAAGGGTTGGACCAGACCAGTGATGGAGAACCTTGGCACCCCAGATGTGTTGGAACTACATTTCCCATAATGCTCACCTACACTGCAGAGTGCATGAGCATCATGGGAAATGTAGTTCCAAAACATCTGGGGTGCCAAGGTTGGCCATCACTGGTCTAGGGTGCCATTTTGGCAAATTTTGCTTTTTAAAAAAAAAAAAAATTAATACTAGCAGCGTAACTACCTGAACGTGGCTTGCCTGCAGCCTATCGTAGTCTCTGTACACCAGAGCTCAGACTGAGCGTTCCGTTCCAGATACCGATATCTGTAATTGTACCTCCTAAGACCCAGTCTGTGCAGAAAGTATGGACACTTGCTGGTTTTGCAGAATCCACAGGCAGCTTAACTCTTCAATACGACACAGAAGTGGAATCCAGTGTGGTTTTACTTCAGATAGGTGCAATACAAAATATGTTTTCCAGGCTTTTGAAGTGTAAGAAGCAGTGGCGGCCCGTCCATTAGGGGCGCCCAAAGCGCCACATCCTCTCTCCAGGCCACACCCCCTATATGCATAATGAATAGATTCATGCATGGCATGAATTTGTCCTTGGCCGCCGCGGCCACCCCCCTATTCATGCGTCCGGCCCCTTTCGGGGCACCGGCTGCATGAATTACAGTGGGAGGGGATTTTTTTTTGGAGCACCTGATTAGAGCCAGAGGCTCTAATGGGCTTCAAAAAGGGGTGGGCTCGGGTCGCAGAGCATGCGACTGGCGCCCACCCAGGTGTGTTACAAAAGCGAATGAAAATTTGCTGTTGAAACACTAATTCTCAATCCGTCCAATCAGAAGCAGGTGTGAGACCCGTTTTCCAATTTGCTGAAAAGAGAAGACTCCCTATTGGCCGCCGAGAAGGAGGGAGGAAACGGAAGCTGCTGCCCTGGAGAGCAGGAGAACAGGAAGCCACCGGTGATGGAGAGCAGGAGAATGGGAAGTCACCGCCGAGCAGGGGGAAGGGATGGGGTAAGTGCTACCGACCGATGGGGGGTGGGGTTTTGGGGGGGTGGGTCGCCATACTGTTTGCTACCAAAAAAAAAAAATTCCACCAGCCGCCACTGGTAAGCAGACAAAAAAGCTCCAACAACACCTTCTTGTGGTGTTGCCCCTTAAAATGGCCTGCCCCAGTCTAACAAATCCCCGCCACCTGTTTGGGTACGTGCGGCAGATTCAGGTAGTTCTTAATAGTGTCACTTTTTTACAAAATGGTGCTATTGATGCACCATATTAGAAAAGAATTAACTCCAGTTCGTAGATAATGAAACTGGAGGTAATTAAGCCCAACTCTAAGTAGGCGTACAGAGACAGGCAAAGTGTAGAGTGCCTGTCTCTGTACACTGTATAGCAAGCAGCAAGTTTGCTGCTGTTACTCCTCCCCAGCTGTCACTGGTTGGTAGGCATGCTGTCAGCATCATAGCAATGGCTCCTAGCAACCAGTGATGCCGACAGTGGGTGGAGTCTGATAGGGAAGTTAAGACACTAGTTCCCCCATCAAGTCCTCTCTTTCCATGTGATTAACAGCAGGCCGTGGACAGGGCCTATAGCCAATAGCAGGCTGTGTATAGGCTATGGATGTACTGACTGCCTGCTGTCAATCACAAGGTGAGTGGACCTGATAGGGGAAAGGTCTCTAAATCCTCACCAGGTTCCGCCCACCCAGCTTCAGAAATCCTCAAGGCCTACACTGTCTGAGTAACTGCTGTATGATCAGGGACGGGGCTCAGCTGCACTGAAGATGGACTGTTCATATGAACACTCTGGTCTTCCTGACGCCTCCAGATGCAGTTTACAACAGGAACATCAATTTGTCACCTACACCATTTGCCATGCAGAGGCACAATGAAATTCTTTGCAAACACTCTTTATGAATTCTCCTGAATGACTTTCTTTAGCCCCGTCTCTTCAGTAAAAAGTGAAACAACCTGTACAGCAGAGTGAGGCAGGGAGTGTCTAGATAAAAAAAACTGTACCAACTAGCACCAAACAGGAGGAGGAAACAAGGGAACATACCAAGGGATCAAAAAAAATAAATAGGCTACTAGGGCAGGAAAACTGAAAGAGAAGAAAAAGCTCAAGGAGCCAATCGTTTCTGCTGCAGTACAAGAAGGATGCAGATAGAAGGAGAGAGCAGAGTGAGAGAGAGATGAGCTCATCAGTCTGCTGTGTATCCTTTTACTGTCCAGCCACAGGCTGGCGGGAGGGACAAGACCTTTAAGTTTTATCTAATCAAAGCAAAGAAGCCTTTTGCATTTTGCAAAATATCCATGACTGCCGGTTTTTAATTAGGGTTTCCTTTTTATTGGCCAAAAAGTCACCATGTTGCCTCGAAATTTGCCAATTTTTAAAAAGTTCACAATGACTTAGAGAGAGTGTCATATGTAACACACTCCCCTTTTTATACACAGGAGTCACAGTCCTCAGGACTACAGGGTCCTCCTAGGAGCGTACCGGCTGGCAGTCCCATCCCTCCATCAGCTCTTCTTTGGAGTAGAGACCTTGATAACCAATCCACAATACATGACTGTGGGCAATCCAGGGGACATCGCCCTGCTGAAGATGACCAGTGCCGTCACTTATACCAGTAATATCATGCCAGTCTGTCTGCCATCTTCCTCTGTCGTCTTCCCCTGTGGCATGGACTGCTGGGTAACCGGTTGGGGTGCCACATCTTCTGGAGGTAAGTGATCTCCTATTACTAGAAAGTCTGCAATAGTTTACTCTCCGCACCATACTTGGAATACTCTGCTCTGCTGGAGGACTCCTCTCCTTCCTCTATAACTCTCCTCTCCTAAAATACTCTGCACTGCTGGGGGCTCTGCTTATTCCTTTATAACTCTCTTTTCCTAAAATACTCTGCTCTGATGGAGGACTCCTCTCCTTCCTCTATAACTCTCCTCTCCTGAAATACTCTGCACTGTTGGAGGACTCTGCTCCTTCCTCTATAACTCTCCTCCCCTGAAATACTCTTCACTGTTGGAGGACTCCTCTCTTTCCTCTATAAGTCTCCTCTCCTAAAATACTCTGCACTGCTGGAGGACTCTGCTCCTTAATCTATTTAACTCTCCTCTCCTGAAATACTCTGCACTGTTGGAGGACTCTGCTCATTCCTCTATAAATCTCCTCTCCTGAAATACTCTGCACTGCTGGATGACTCTGCTTCTTCCTTTATAACTCTCTTTTCCTAAAATACTCTGCTCTGATGGAGGACTCCTCTCCTTCCTCTGTAACTCTCCTCTCCTGAAATACTCTGCACTGTTGGAGGACTCTGCTCCTTCCTCTATAACTCTCCTCTCCTGAAATACTCTGCTCTGCTGGAGGACTCTACTTCTTCCTCTATAACTCTCCTACCCTGAAATACTCTTCACTGTTGGAGGACTCCTCTCTTTCCTCTATAAGTCTCCTCTCCTGAAATACTCTGCACTGTTGGAGGACTCTGCTCCTTTCTCTATAACTCTCCTCTTCTGAAATACTCTGCTCTGCTGGAGGACTCTGCTCCTTCCTCTATAACTCTCCTCTCTTGAAATACTCTGCTCTGCTGAAGGACTCGGCTCCTTTCTTTATAACTCTCCTCTCCTGAAATACTCTGCACTGTTGGAGGACTCTGCTCCTTCCTCTATAACTCTCCTCTCCTGAAATACTCTGCTGGAAGACTCTGCTCCTTCCTCTATAACTCTCCTCTCCTGAAATACTCTGCTCTGCTGGAAGACTCTGCTCCTTCCTCTATCTAAAGCTGGCCAAACACCATTAGATCTTTTAATCATTATCATCTGGACTCAGCAGTTCTATATTTTCACCTGCAGTCAGCCTCCAGTATCCGAAAACGCTACAGAAGGTGATGACGCCACTTATTGACAATGTGACCTGTGATCAGATGTACCATGTGGGAACCGATGAAAGTAACAGCACAGTGATCATCCATAGTGATATGGTCTGCTCTGGGTACCCCCAGGGACAAAAAGATTCCTGCCAGGTGGGTTAAAACTTTTGAGATTTATACTGTTTTCACCACAATGAAAGGGTTCATAGCCCAGATACAATTTATTCTGATTGTAGCGCTACCCCATAGAGGACCTGCTATGGTTTAACAGGTTCTTTCACAAAGCAGTGCAGAGGCAGCCAGTCCAGGGGATGTCTTTTTGTATTTATTGCTGAATAAACTTGGAGAGGGTGTAGGGCAGTATGGGATACTTCGGAAACACTACATAAGAACAGGAGGACACACTTCTTTGAACCAGGAACAAAATAAGGTAGCCAGACTGGGTCTTTGCGAGGGCTGCCTCAGCCAGAATCACCACTGGCACTCTCACCCACAGAATACCAGCACTCAGGCACTAGAGCCCTCAAGCTTAGGTCTGTACTCACAATGTTACAGGATAGCCGGTTGCCTTGTTCCAGTATACACCCGACACTCTTCAGTGTGGTAGAGGTTAATGCTCACAATGCCACTGGATGGGTAAGCACCCTTCAGCTTCCACTGGGCACTCTTCAGGGAGTTCTCCAGACCAGTTTCTTAGATCCAGGAGGCCAGACCAACCCAACCAGATGGGTGGAATCCCTCCAACAGGAAGACCCTGGTGTTCTAATTCTCAGACTATTTATATGCCTCTCCAGCCACCTGCTGGGCACACCTCCTCAGAGATTGGCTGAAGCGCAATAAATATTCAGGCTGCTCATTTGACTTTCCACCCTCCTATATTTTAGAAAAGTCTAAAGTTCAGGGGGAAACAATCAAATCTGCAGCCTATGAGACCCAGAACAGCCCAAAGCAATCAATTGCTTCACTGATTACAGAGGAGTCAAAAATAATTACAATTACCTATCTAGGAGGGTGCTACACAATTTTAAGAACAAGTAGAAGCCAGGCTCTTTTATAAAGTAATCTACTTGATCTTACATTGGGGTGTGGCGCTCACCCCTAGAGGGGCTACTGAGAATATGCCCAGGTCTCTCTTGCTAGCAAAGAGGCTGCCAATCCCACGCACAGTCTGACGAACACTGACATTAATGGTTCCTTCCAGGGAATGTCATTTTACTATTTATTGCTAAATAAATAAGAACAAAACAATAATATCAATCAATGAGCGGAAAACATTCTTAGTAGGAAAAAATCCTTACAGGAGCAGCACACACTATTGTCCCAAAATCAGGTCTTTACTCAAAATGTCCCAGAGGCCGCCTGCCACCCATTTTCCACAGGTAGATCCTCATTGAGGGAGACAAAATATCCTTCTCCAGACCAGGACTTGAGGATGGTGCCCTCCAGCAAAAATTTATAAGCACTCTTTTCCAGGCCCTCAGCCATGGGTGTGGCATAAGGGGATGCAGGGGTCACAATCACAACCCCACCCCTAGCTCCAGGAGGCCCCTGCAGCCTCCCTGTCATATTATCATATCGTCAACAAAGTCCAGCTCTGATCTGCCCTATGGCCCCACAGCCACGCTCCAGTACTGGGATTCCACAGTCCACACCCCTCTGTTCTCATTGGCTGGGAAGAAGCTGTGAGCCATTTCCTGAATGGAGAGGAGAACGGGGTGAGAACAGCCCAGGATGGGGAAGTGTCTGGCAACATGGAATAGTAACCAAGTTCAGCGAGTTAAGAGGAGGAGAGTGCCGTCCTGTAGCCATGATACGACTGATGTTACTGGTGAGGAAAGACACCGCTCAGTGTCTCCTAGTCACCAGCTGGGATTCTCTGTACCCCCACCCGGTGATGTCTGCTTATCCCACTTCCCTGACAACTAGGGAAAAGACACACATCTCCGGTAAGTGACCTTCCCCCAACACCTGCCAACACTGACAGAGAAACCTTCAGAAATTGCTAAACCAAATCCCTTAACACCTACTGAGGGGCCCCTGAGGGTCTGCAGGCTCCAGATTTTGCTTTGCCCCCCTATATCTAAGTTATGCCCCCCCCCCAAATCCCCATGACCACCCCCTGTGCCCTGGATGCTATGCCTGGCCGCTGAGCTCTTTTCCCATTATGGCACTCTATACCGCTCCTCCTCCGCAGGGCTGAAATCACATTCCTTTACAACACAGCCAGTTAGCCATGATCTGCACAGGGTGTATCTGCCTACTGCAACTACACTGCAGTTCTGACCAGAGAATTTCACAGGTCAGAAGGGCAACATAAAAGGCAGATACACCCTGTGCAGGCTGACAGACTGTGTGTAAAGGAATGTGATTTCAGCTCTGTGTAGTGTGGGGGGCTGTATACAGTGCTGGGATGGGAAAGGAGCTCTGCCAAGTGACCTGCCAGGGGGTCTATGTCCTCTAATTCTCCAGCGGTGATTCCTGTCCTCTGATTCTCCAGTGGTGATGCCTGTCCTCTGATGTAAGGAGTGACTCTGGGAACTCAAAACTCTTAAGCCACTTTGAGTATCTTGGTGTATGGTGAGTGTATCAGCACGCACAGTGGAAGTGGGGGGTGGGGAGGGGTCCTAGGTCAATTTTTGCATTAGGGCCCACAAGCTTCAAGCTACGCCTCTGTCCTCAACTCAGCTCAGGCTGAGGCCCAGACTGCAATTTCTTGTCTCACTAGCTATCTTCCAGGGGTAGCAGCCCCAGGAGAACTGGAATCCACCCTGGAGAGGAAAGAACACTCTATAAAAGCCTCCCAAACATTTAGCACCTCCCCAGCCACCTTCTGGACACCTCTTTCCAGAGATTGGCTAGGGCATGATAAATATTCTTGCTGGACATTTAACTCTCCCTGCCCTATTTTCTGGAAGCTCATCCCAGAAACAGGTGAGAGAAATCAAACACCCAGCTTGAAAACATAAACTCTCAACTACCGCTACATTGACTGCAGTGAATCAAAAAACTAAATTTAGCCAAGCAGCCTAACAAGAGGAGGGCGCTACAGGAGTACCTTTGTACTTAGACTATTAAGGCTGACCATAGATGATGCCATTTTTATTTTCTGCAACCACAGTCAATGTTGAAGAGGGAATCCCTCCCGTTGAGCCATTGTGTTCTCCCGGCAGGAGTGATTATTGCTAGAGGCTATAGCTACTGGCAATAATTGCATGCTGAAAATCTGGCATGCATGGCCAATGGATCAACTTGGGTACAATCAGCCTGCCCATAGATGGTTTGAATCTTGGCCAGTCCCTGCTGAACCGACCGAGTTTCGACCCATCTATGGCCTGCCCAACTCATGCAGATTCTCCCACAGTTCTTACCCCATTGTCCATGTTATTGTCCATGTTATGTCTTCTGGCATTGTCTGCATTAACTTCTCTTGTACAGCTCCCCCCTCCCACTCTGTCTGCAATGCAACCTGGTCATGTCTGCTCTTGTTCATACCATTCTTTAGCCAAATTCCCTCAGTTAAACCACCTGCAACGTTCATCACAGCACACTCTCTTATCCTATGTGCTTTGCACGGTAGCCTAGTTTTGAAGCTCTCTGTGTGTATTTCTACTATATATTTAGGCTTTAACACCCGCACAATATTGAACATTGCGTTAAGACAACACATTAAGAATAATGGGCTGGCAATGCACCAAAACATCACGTGTCCCAAAATTTGTAATGCAATGCATTGCAAAGCACTACAGCCATGACATGTGGCGTGCTGTAATACATGTGCATTGCCTTGGTACATTAGGGTGCCATTCACAATAAATAGGAAGACAGCAAGGCATGTGACTTTACTGCAAGGCAAAGATAGAAATGTTTCCTATTTGGTCTAATTATTTATAACCACTGAATTGCAGGGGGACTCCGGCGGGCCTCTGGTGTGTAATGTTGAGGGAGTCTGGTACCAGGCTGGCATTGTAAGCTGGGGTGAGGACTGTGCTCTACCATATCGCCCCGGGGTGTACACCTTGGTGACAGCTTACCAGTTATGGATGGAGGAGGAGGTCCCAGAGCTTATGTTCGTCAATCTGACAAACATACCGGAGCCCAGCAGAGTATGTGGAGCAGATGATATCACCACCCCCGAGAGCACAGGTAAAGACTTACTGTTTCACTCCGTAAAGTACAAAAGTCCATGGAGATAACCTTCTGCATGAAGCAACCATTCAGAGATTGTGTAATTTGTCTAGACCAGCCTTTCTCAACCTCTTCAACGCAGAGGAACTAAGGATTTAAAATAACTTTCTGGTCTCAGGGAACCCCTGCTAAAAATGACTATACACTTATAGTACTCTAGTGATGAGTTAGAAAAATGCTCCTTACACTTGTGGTCATTGGGAAGAATTCCCTGCTTACAGATTGCTTAAAAGATCAATGGTGTCAGTGGGAACTTGTCTGAGAGGCAGAAATTGCTCAAGGAACCCCTAGCAACCTCTGGAGAAACCCTAGAATTCTGTGGAACCCTGGTTGAGAAACCCTGGTCTAGAGAATGAAATAAACTGGAGGTAGACTTTGAAATGGATTTCCCCATTTTTGGATAAACCTATACTCATACGTTTATGTTACAGTCTTACTGGGATGGCTAAAAAGAGCAACTAACAGGCAGACATACCTACCTCTCCTGGGAAACTTGACGTTCCAGGTTCCCTCTGATGCTACTGAATGATGATATAACTAAAAGACATATACGGTACATCATGTTATCTCTTCTAAAAGGGACATATCTGCTTTCTTAAATTGCTGATTATCCTTTTGATCTTGTGACCAAATGCTCAGGCTGTTGGTTATGTTGGGAGCAAACCAAAAAGAATGAAAACTGAAGACCCATCTCATTGCACCCATTCAACTGTCTTAGCTCCTACCTCACTGAAAACAACCTTCTTGACACCTTACAGTCTGGCTTTGGCTTGCAGCACTCCACAAAAATTGCTCTACTAAAACTCACTAACAATTTATTAACTGCTAAAACCATAGGCCACTACTCCATACCCTTACTACTAGACCTCTTTGCGGCCTGATACTGTTGACCACCCACTCCTTCTCAATAAACTTCACTCCCTTGGCCTCCAAGATTCCACTCTATCCTTGTTCAACATATTACAGCACTCCTTCAGTGTTGCCTACAACTTTGTCTCCTCCTCTCCAATTCCTCTTTCTGTAGGTGTCCCCCAAGGCTCTGTTCTTGGACCCCTTCTCTCCTCTAACTACACCTCCTTCCTTTGGTCACTTGATAACCTCCCACGGCTTCCAGTACCATCTCAATGTCTATCTCTCTACTCCTCACCTCACTCCTTTAGTCTCCTCTCCCATTACTAACTGACATATCAGCATGGACGTCACACCACTTTCTTAAACAAAATCTCTCTAAAACCGAGCTAATATTCACCCCCACCCGTGCCCCCCTCCATGACTTTTTTTAATCAAAATCAATAATGCAACCAATTCCTCCCCTTACGCCAGGGTACTAGGTGTAATCCTAGACTCTGACCTGTCCTTTCAGCCCCAAATCCAATCATTGTCAAAAGTTTGTAGAATTCACCTCTGTAACATCTCTAAAATTCGCCCCTTTTTAACAAATGAAACCACCAAGCTAATCATTCACTCCCTCGTTATCTCTCGCCTTGACTAGTGCAACTCCCTCCTCACAGGCCTACTCCTCCATAGGCTATCCCCTCACCAGTCTATCATGAACGCTGCTACCAGACTCATCTACATTACCAACCGCTCAGTGTCTGCCACCCCTCTCCGTCAATCCCTACACTGATTCCCCATCGCCCAGCAAATTAAATTCAAAATACAATCAGCAACATACAAAGCCATTCACAACTCTGCCCCCAGCTGCCTCACCAATCTTACCTCCAAATATCAGCCAAACATCCTCTCCGCTCCTCTCAAGACCTTCTGCTCTCAAGCTCCCTTGGCTCCTCCCCACAAGCTTGTCTCCAGGACTTCTCCAGAGCCTCTCCCATCCTCTGGAACTCTCTACTGCAATCTGTCCAGCTATCTCCTACTCTTGCTGCCTTTAGGTGATCCCTAAAAACTCATCTCTTCAGGCAAGCCTATCACGCCTCCAACTAATTATTTTCATCACTTCCATCAGCTCATCCCCCACAGTTATAACCTTTTGTATCACTTGCCCCACCCTATTAGATTGTAAGCTCTTTCGAGCAGGGTCCTCTTAACCCTCTTGTATCTTATTGTATTGTAACTATACTTGTCTCCCTTTTTATATTGTAAAGTGCTTGCGTAAACTGTTGGCGCTATATAAATCCCGTATAATGATAATAATAAGCTAGCTGTTACTGAAACAACCACCTTGTAGTTAAACCTTATAAATGAATAAATATGCCGGCTGATAAAAATACCAATAAAAAAATGTACAAAAAAAAAAATGCAAAACTTAACACATATAAATCACAAAAGAGTTACCCATAATTGCCATTTCTATCAGTTGTCATATTTATTTATAAGATTTAACTACAGAGTGGTTGTTTGAGTCTCAGCCAGGTTCTATTTATTTTTGTTTGATTTGAAGATACATTATACAGTGACTTCTCCACCATCAACCATCCTGGACCATCAAGTTCTCCAGGAGAGGTAAATATATTAGCTGTCCACTTGCCTATCCCAGTAAGCCCCTTTTGTTAAAGTATAGTATAAGCCTGCCTTAAAAAACAAAAAAACAAAAAAAATTAAAAAAAAATAAAGTAGCAATAAATAAATAAATAAATAAATAAAACATAAAAGTAGCAACAAAAAATAGTTTGTTAAATTAAACTATTTTGACAAATATATATTATCACAAAAAATAAAATAAATGTATACACACATGTGGCTGCCTCGACTAATCTTGAGCTTCGGATGGTAGGAGGGCACCAAGCACCACGTCTTATTGTGAAGTTGAGATTGCCCCCACATTTAGGGACCCCAGGGGAGAAATAAAGGAGGACTAAGTCTAAATATAACGTTTTTGCATTATCAAGGTCAAGGTGTTTTGTGGCCATGGTGTCACCAGGCAGGCTTAGAGAACAATTTCCAGAATAAACACACATGACTCAGCAAATGACAGCAACATACAAAGAGATGAAGAACTCCAGGAAAAGTGCAAACAATGGACAGAATGAACGGTGACATCACAGAAACACAAACATCGCTCATCTATTTTTTTCAGCACCCGTATCACTCTGGGAGCCGCCTGAGCCAATAATAGTTTCCTGACACCTGTATGGATTCCATCCAATGAAAGGTATAGTGCTCTTTGGCCCAGAGCCACCGAAACTTCGAAGAAACATGAAACTCACGGACAGGTTTTCTGACCCGCCTTCATGTAACGTTACACAAGACAATTCTTATACCTCAGGTGATATGTATGAAATCCCATATGTGATAATACTATACACAGAGCAACCTGATTGTTCAGAGGAAATTACTCTGATCTTTGTTTTTACCATCATGACTGAGACAAACAACATATGAACACATAAATCGGGGCCAGTTCTCCAGCAGAGAAGACACCTCAAACACTCAATGTGTGAAGTGGTCATTTAGCTTTCAGCACAAGCCAAAATAAATGGGCAGGGCTTAAAGGAAAAGCTGAAATAGGGTTCTTGACAAGGGGCCATTGTACAACCACACACCATATTCAGCTCCTAAATGGGTAATTAACTACATTTGCCCCTTATCTTCAAATGTTGGATGAAAAGTAATGTCTCCCCTTTTTTATAACTCGTCAACAGTTGGCAGCACTGATAGGTGACAAGTACTGACGCATTGTATAGGTTCTCTTCTATCACCTCATCTGGTGGCAAGTCATTACAGTAAAGTAAGGCATGACAGGTCCTCTTTATGGAGATATCTGGGGTCTATAAGCCCCCAGATTTCTCTTCTACCGTGGAAAGCATGAGATTAAAAAACAAACAAAAAAAAATTGATCTCTGCTGTCCAGAAAAAAAAAAAATGTCAGTCCTCCCAGGACCATAGAGATGGCTGGGGATCATCCGCCTCCCGGCCAGCACTATGGTAACCTGGCAGGACCACTGGATTGGATACTGGGCTCCCCGATCACATGTAAGGGCCTGGAGAGGTGCCAGTGGGTGGCGGGAGGTGAAAGAGTTCCCACCCATTGCCCGTAAAAGCGATTCAGCAGCTAATCAGCTGCTAGGATGGCTTTGACAACAGAGGGAACCGCTGGCTGAAAGAAATAAGATACCGGGATGATGCCTGTAGCTGCAGGTATCATCCCGGTATAACAGATGAAAGTCAAGGGCAACCATGGACATCCACCCATCAGGAAGTAGTTAAGTTCATGACAGAAGGTGTTGTTCAAGCCACAATTCACAGATGTATAAGAGCTGCCTTTGTGTGAACGCTACGTCAGATGCAAAGATGTCAAGGGAGTACGAATCTTAACATCCTACAGCATCCATCATATACTCCAGACTCTCTGACTTCCTTTTTTTCCCAGACCTTTGTCGACACCATCAGGCTTCCAATGAAGAAGCTGAGAACATTGTCAAGACCTGGTTGCAGAAATGTGGACTTCGACTATGTTGGTTTTTACTAAGTTTCTTTACCTTGGCAAAAATGTACACATCTGTTGACTGTGAAGAAAACATTATATGCAAAATGAAAGAGAATACATTTGGCGGCTCATTTAGATATTAAATATATTTATCATAAATTATTGTTTAATTTATTAAATATATTAATAAAATCTTTCCACCCAGGCAAGAGTACTAGACACGGAGGCATTGCTTTTCATACAGCCCTAGTAGCAAACCACCAGGGAACCCCAGATACATTTTCCATCATAAAGGCTTAAGGTGCTTGTTGTAAAGCTGATTGCCTTGCCATAGTGACCCATATGCAAAAGAACTTAGAGCTCTGCTCAAAGCACTACAAAGCCTCCCCCCTGCAGTCTAAATCACAAAACAGGTTCAGGCGATCAAACAAGCTCATTCAGGCTAGCAGAAGCAGATCAGAAGACACAAGGTGGAAAAGACACACACCAGAGCCCAGCCACTATACAGAAAGGTGAACGGATTCAGCCTAAGCTCCTCCTGAATACACACCTCTGATGTGTTTCGCCCCGTCCATGGGGCTTAATCGTAGAAAACCCTGGCCAATTAACTTCCAGCTGCTGATCTTCCCGCCCACGCAGAGCCCACACACACCCAACACAATCCATATGGTGTCACTCACAAATGACAACTCCTTGCCTGTTATCTTTTATCTGCTGAACTTCCCACCCATGCAAAGCTTGCGCACCCAACAGGATCCATCTGGTTTCTATACAGAAAGGTGAAGATACGGATTCAGCCTAAGCTCCTCCTGACTACACTCCTCTGATGTGTTTCTCCTCACCCATGGGGCTTTATCATAGAAAACCCTTGCCAGTTATCTTCCAGCTGCTGATCTTCCCGCCCACGCAGAGCCCACACACACCCAACACAATCCATATGGTGTCACTCACAAATGACAACTCCTTGCCTGCTATCTTTTATCTGCTGAACTTCCCACCCATGCAAAGCTTGCGCACCCAACAGGATCCATCTGGTTTCAACAAGACTAAAAAAAAATCCTCAAACCGGGTCTACACTCCACATTTGTTAATAACTGACAAAATTCAAAAATAAAATTTTTTGCTTTGTTTGCTGATCCATTTACAGTGAGGGGAAAACAGTATTTGACCCCCTGCTGATTTTGTACATTTGCCCCACTGACAAAGAAATGATCAGTCTATAATTTTAATGATCGGTTTATTTTACCAGTGAGAGACAGAATAACAACAACAATATCCAGAAAAACGCATTTAAAAAAAAATTCTAAATTGATTTGCATTTTAATAAGTGAAATAAGTATTTGATCCCTTATCAATCAACAAGATTTCTGGCTCCCAGGTGTCTTCTATACAGGTAACATGCTGGGATTAGGAGCACTCTCTTAAAGGGAGTGCTCCTAATCTCAGCTTGTTACCTGTATAAAAGACACCTGTCCACAGAAGCAATCACTCAGATTTCAATCTCTCCACCATGGCCAAGACCAAAGAGCTGTCCAAGGGTGTCGGGGACAAGATTGTAGACCTACACAAGGCTGGAATGGACTACAAGACCATCGCCAAGCTGCTTGGTGAGAAGGTGACAACCGTTGGTGTGATTATTCACAAATGGAAGAAACACAAAGTAACTGTTAATCTCCCTCAGCCTGAGGCTCCATGCAAGATCTCACCTCGTTGTGTTTCAATGATCATGAGAACGGTGAGGAATCAGCCCAGAATCTTGTCAATGATCTCAAAAAAGCTGGGAGCATAGTCACTAAGAAAACAATTGGTAACACACTACGCCGTGAAGGACTGAAATCCTTCAGGGCCCGCAAGGTCCCCGTGATCAACAAAGCACATGTACATTCTGAAGTTTGCTAATGAACATCTGAATGATTCGGAGGAGAACTGGGTGAAAGTGTTGTGGTCAGATGAGACCAAAACTGAGCTCTTTGGCATCAACTCAACTCGCTGTGTGAGGAGGAGGAGGAATGCTGCCTATGACCCCAAGAACACCATCAAACATGGAGGTGGAAACATTATGCTTTGGGTTGTTTTTCTGCTAAGGGGACAGGACAACTTCACCACATCAAAGGGACGATGGACGGGACAATGTACCATCAAATCTTGGGTGAAAAACCTCCTTCCCTTAGCCAGGGCATTAAAAATGGGTCATGTATGGGTATTCCAGAATGACAATGACCCAAAACACACGGCCAAGGCAACAAAGGAGTGGCTCACAAAGAAGCACATTAAGGTCCTAGCCAGTCTCCGGACCTTAATCCCATAGAAAATATATGGAGGGAGCTGAAGGTTCGAGTTACCAAATGTCAGCCTCAAAACCTTAATGACTTGGAGAGGATCTGCAAAAAGGACAAAATCCCTCCTGAGATGTGTGCAAACCTGGTGGCCAACCACAAGAAACGTCTGACCTCTGTGATTGCCAACAAACGTTTTGCCACCAAGTACTAAGTCATGTTTTGCGAAGAGGTCAAATACTTATTTCACTCATTAAAATGCAAATCAATTTATAATTTTTTTGAAATGCGTTTTCCTGGATATTTTTGTTGTTATTCTGTCTCTCACTGGTAAAATAAACCAACCATTAAAAATTATAGACTGATTGTTTCTTTGTCAGTGGGCAAACGTACAAAATCAGCAGGGGGTCAAATACTTTTTTCCCTCAATGTAAGCTTTATGGAGACGTTGCCCATGACTGATAAGTACTAGCATACCTCACTGTCCCTGATTTGGAGCAATGTCCCTCTGTCCCTCATTCCTCCTCATTTGTCCCTCATTTTGGTCTGATCCATATAGTTGTTATATAAAATGCACTTTTTATTTTTCAAAAAGTATTTCCCAGAGCTAAACCTTTCATCCGATTTCTAAATTGGTGCATTTGTACATTTTAAAAGCCAATATAAAGGAATAGTAGTGGTTAATAAAAAAAAGCACTTGTGGATTTGATTAACCTTTTTTGGGGTTACAGTAATTCTCCTTTAAGAGGGTGTGGCAAGGGGGGCGTGTCCTATGCCTACATACATTTGTTACCCTGTTTCCCTGAAAATAAGACCTAGCGTGATTGTCGGTGATGGCTGCAATATAAGCCCTACCCTCCAAATAAGTCCTAGTTAAAGTCCTTGTAGGTCTTATTTTCAGGGTAGGGCTTATTTTGGGGGGAAACAGGGTAGGGCTTATTTGAGGGGGTAGGGCTTATATTGCAGCCATCACCGACAATCACGCTAGGTCTTATTTTCGGGGAAACAGGGTAGTAGGTGTCCCTCATTCCCATCTCAAAATGTTGGGAGGTATGGCACTAGTGATACACGTAATTTGTCTGTCCCACTCGTGCCACGTGGATTTGAAACCGGTGTTATGGTCAGGGCTTTTTTTTTCAGCAGGAATACAGGAGAACGCATTCCGGCACCTGAATATATGCAAGGGGTGCTGGGGTGTCCTGAAGGGTCTACTAATTTGGGTTGCAGGGGAGAGCTATTGTAGTTGGAAGGAATCTACTTTTGTATGGGGGGGGGGTCGTCTATTGTTGATGGGGAAGTCTATTGTTACTGATGGGAGGTCTATTGTTGGTGGGGAAGTCTATTGTTACTGATGGGAGGTCTATTGTTGGTGGGGAAGTCTATTGTTACTGATGGGAGGTCTATTGTTGGTGGGGAAGTCTATTGTTACTGATGGGAGGTCTATTGTTGGTGGTGGGGAAGTCTATTGTTACTGATGGGAGGTCTATTGTTGGTGGGGAAGTCTATTGTTACTGATGGGAGGTCTATTGTTGGTGAGGAAGTCTATTGTTACTGATGGGAGGTCTATTGTTGGTGGGGAAGTCTATTGTTACTGATGGGAGGTCTATTGTTGGTGGGGAAGTCTATTGTTACTGATGGGAGGTCTATTGTTGGTGAGGAAGTCTATTGTTACTGATGGGAGGTCTATTGTTGGTGGGGAAGTCTATTGTTACTGATGGGAGGTCTATTGTTGGTGGGGAAGTCTATTGTTACTGATGGGAGGTCTATTGTTGGTGAGGAAGTCTATTGTTACTGATGGGAGGTCTATTGTTGGTGGGGAAGTCTATTGTTACTGATGGGAGGTCTATTGTTGGTGGGGAAGTCTATTGTTACTGATGGGAGGTCTATTGTTGGTGGGGAAGTCTATTGTTACTGATGGGATGTCTATTGTTGGTGGGGAAGTCTATTGTTACTGATGGGATGTCTATTGTTGGTGAGGAAGTCTATTGTTACTGATGGGAGGTCTATTGTTGGTGGGGAAGTCTATTGTTACTGATGGGATGTCTATTGTTGGTGAGGAAGTCTATTGTTACTGATGGGAGGTCTATTGTTGGTGGGGAAGTCTATTGTTACTGATGGGAAGTCTATTGTTGGTGGGGAAGTCTATTGTTACTGATGGGAGGTCTATTGTTGGTGAGGAAGTCTATTGTTACTGATGGGAGGTCTATTGTTGGTGGGGAAGTCTATTGTTACTGATGGGATGTCTATTGTTGGTGGGGAAGTCTATTGTTACTGATGGGATGTCTATTGTTGGTGAGGAAGTCTATTGTTACTGATGGGAGGTCTATTGTTGGTGGGGAAGTCTATTGTTACTGATGGGAGGTCTATTGTTGGTGGGGAAGTCTATTGTTACTGATGGGAGGTCTTTTGTTGGTGGGGGTGGGTCTTATGTTGCTGGTGATGGGGGGGGGGTCAGTTGTTGCTGGGAGAGATCTAATGTTGAAGGAGGGGTTTATTGTTGTTGGCTACTGGGGGGGGGGGTCTATTGATGCTGGCTGTGAGGAGACCTGTTATTGCTGCCAGGGGGTCTTATAGTTGCTTGGGGATATTTTGCTGCGGGCGGTCCATTGTTGTTGGAGGGGGATCTATTGTTGCTGGAGGTTCTATTGTTATTGCTGACTGCAGGGGGATCTATTTTACTGCTTTTCTTGTAATACAAATTACTTGGCACCAAAATGAGACTTGGTTCTGTATTCTCAATAATGGGCAGTACTGGAAGGTGGATAGGGGAGGAGAAATGAGGTGACTAAGAAAGTGTGTGTGTGGGGGGGGGGGTCATGCACCTAGTCTTTGAGGGAAAAAAAAGCCCTGGTTATGGTTGTCTGAGTGCATTCATGATTGGGCTGCATTGACCTCGTCTTTGAGCCTCGCCATTCTGTTTACTTTTTGATTGAGCGATAAACTCGCCAGACTTGCGCTCATTCTCCTTCCTCGTGACTCACCTTGGAGTATTGCAGCTATTGTCACTGCGAAGCATGCCTTGTGAGCACCACTGATGAGGGTTGGAGTTCTTGCAATCCTTCCTAGTCTATGGTTACAACCCCACCACTTGAGACTACGCAAATGACATCTATGGACAGTTGCTCGGGCAACCCATGGATACACAGTATACAGCCCTTTGTGGTAGAATTGCACACTACATCAGACGCAATGAGCCATTCTATCTATACGATTCATCACAGAGGGTCTCTCTTTTGTTTCCTCAGTTTGCTAGAGATTTATGGAAAGCCATAAATATATAGCCATATAGACAATATAGCTATATATATATATATACACAGTATATATAGCTATATTGTCTATATGGCTACATATTTATGGCTATATATATATAAATATATATATATATATATATATATATATATATATAGCCATATAGACAACATGCTATTCTATATATGGAACACGGTTTACATTTTTACTAGCAGACTCTTGATTTACTATATTATGTATAATTTTTGTGTGTAACTTGTATACGAGGCACTGTGATGTCAGCGTGCACAATTTATAATCCTTGGACAAGGATTTTTTTTTTTTTTTTTGTAAACAAATAATTTAAATACAATGACCCGGGGGCTTTAAATGAAGCACATACACTATATTGTCAAAAGTATTGGGACACCTGCCTATACACCCACATGGACTTTGACCACTTCAGCCCCTGAAGATTTGGCTGATCAATGACCAGAGCATTTTTTTTTTTTTTTTTTCGATATGGTGCTGCGTCGCTTTAAATGACAATTTGCGCGGTCGTGGGACGCTGTACCCAAACAAAATTGACGTCCCTTTTTTTCCCCACAAATAGAGCTTTCTTTTGGTGGTATTTGATCACCTCTGTGGTTTTTATTTTTTGCGCTATAAACAAAAAAAAGCGAAAACTTAGAAAAAAAAAAACCACAATATTTTGTACTTTTTGCTATAATAAATATCCCCAAATTTTTTTTAAAAAAAGCTAATTTTTTCTCAGTTTAGGCCGATATGTTTTCTTCTACATAGTTTTGGTAATAAAAATCGCAATAAGCGCTTATTGATTGGTTTGAGCAAAAGTTATAACGTCTACAAAATAGGGGATAGATTTATGGCATTTTTATAATTTTTTTTAATCTGCGATTTTTATCATGACTGCGACATTATTGCGGACACATCGGACACTTTTGGCACATTTTTGGGACCATTGTCATTTATACAGCGATCAGTGCTATAAAAATGCGCTGATTGCTGTGTAAATGTCACTGGCAGGGAAGGGGTTAACACTAGGGGGCAATCAAGGGGTTAAATGTGTTCCCTGACTGTGTGTTCTAACAGTAGGGGGAGGGGACTGACTAGAGGAGATGACAGATCGCTGTTCCCAGCTATTAGGAACTCACGATCTGCGTCTCCTCTCCACACAGAACAGAACAGGGATGTGTGTGTGTGTGTGTTTACACACACACATCCCTGTTTTGCCTCTCGTGCCCGCGATCGCTTGTGGCCGGCGGTCATCGCGACCGTCGGCCACAAGCATCTGCAACCCCGCAGTGCAGCGGGCGCAAGCACGCGCCTGCTATCCCGCTTAAAGGAGCCGACGTATAGCTACGGCAGCTCGCGGGAACGTGCCGATCTGCTGCAGTATAATGACGGCGGCTGGTCGGCAAGCAGTTAATGGCATCCCAGTCTTAAGCCAAGCGTCTGATTTTTGTCAAAAGGGCGTGTGCCAGAATCTTGTCTTGCATACTAACGGTACACAATTGTCGTGCCACAAACACGAACGTGGTGACGTACTACGAGGAATTTCAGCTCTTGAGCGCCACCCTTTGGGCCCCTTCTGCTAGTTTCCTGTTTGGTGAACATTGATTCCGATCATGTGTGTTTGTACTTTCGACTTTTGTGTGATGGACTTGTGTACTGACCATCCGAAAATCTGACAACAAACCGTTGTCCGCCGAAAATTTTCTAGCCTGTCATTCAACATTTGTTGGCCAAAAATCGGACAACAATTGTCAAAAGGAGCACACTAATGGTAAGATTTTAGGACAACAGTCTGTCGTTAGACAATCCCCTGCCAACAATCGTACCGTGTGCACGAAGGCTTTAGTCCGTAGGGTTCAATATTGAGTTGGCCCACCCTTTGCAGCTATAACAGCTTCATCTCTTCTGGGAAGGCCGTCCACAAGGTTTAGGAGTGTGTCTATGGGAATGTTTGATCATTCTTCCAGAAGAGCATTTGTGAGGTCAGGCACTGATGTTGGATGAGAAGGCCTGGCCCGCAGTCTCCTCTCTAAGGCCTGATTCACATCTATGCAGGTTGCAGTTTGCATATTCCAGGTGCATTTTGCTTTTTTCAATGCACGCTTTTGATCCATTGAAGACTATGGAACCAAAAACCAGAAAAAAAATCCCTGGCCCTTTCCATAAAATGCACAGATGTGAACTACATCCATTGGAAACCATGTCATATGGACTGTAGTGTGTTTCTGCAAAACTGAAAACGCACTAAAAAATGCATAGGTGTGAACCAGGCCTAATTCATCTCAAGGGTGTTCTATCGGGTTGAGGTCAGGACTCTGTGCAGGCCAGTCAAGTTCCTCCACCCCAAACTTGCTCTTCCATGTCTATGGAACTTGCTTTGTGCACTGGTCCAAATCATTTGGTGGAGGGGGGATTATGGTGGGGGGTTGTTTTTCAGGGATTGGGTTTGGCCCCTTAATTCCAGTGAAGGGAACTCTTAAGGCGTCAGCATACCAAGACATTTTGGACAATTTCATGCTCCAATCTTTGTGGGAACAGTTTGGGGATGTCCCCTTCCTGTTCCAACATGACTGAGCACCAGTGCACAAAGCAAGGTCCATAAAGACATGGATGAGCGAGTTTGTGAGTCCTGACCTCAACCCCATAGAACACCTTTGGGATGAATTAGAACAGAGACCTTCTCATTCACATCAGTGCCTGCCCTCACAAATGCTCTTCTGGAAGAATGATCAAACATTCCCATAGACACCCTCCTAAACCTTGTGGACAGCCTTCCCAGAAGAGTTGAAGCTGTTATAGCTGTAATATGTGGGCCATCTCAATATTGAACCCTACAGAGTAAGACTGGGATGCCATTAAAGTTCACGTGCGTGTAAAGGCAGGCGTCCCAATACTTTTGATAATTTAGTGTATATACGTATTGTGGTTGGCAAGTGGATATACCCCAACACCTTCAGATAACATACACCCCTCATGGCGACATATCATTCCTTAGAACACCAAAAAAAACATGACATAAATAGAAAGGAGACATGACTTCCCGCATGTGACTATGATCTGCACTGTCATAAAAATGAATCCACTTGATAAACAGGTTCAGGTAGCTTAGCTCTGATGTCAGCCAAACAAGTGTTGTCTCTTTATCCTCTAACAAGTTTCGTCTTTTAAACAAGTAATTATCTGACTTTACGCAATGTTCCAATCCACTAGACCTACAGCTGGAGCAATTATTTAGCAAGACAAACAAAAGCTGAACGTCCCGCGTCGTGTCTCTAGATAAACAGTGATGACTCGAGGTGGAATGATGGAGCGTGGATCATGGTGGGGAGACGGAACTTGTTCTAGGAATTTACACGGCGTTGTGCAAAAGACGGGAGGAGGGGCTGACCCATAAGTCATGTGTCCAATAGACAATAGACATGTGCACCGCCGAAAAATTTGTTTGTTTTATTTTTGTTCGTTTTTCGGGTCTTTCGTTACAATTGCAATTCGAAAATTCCAAAATTCGTAAATTCCTACGTTAGAAAATCCGAAAGTAAGAAATAAAATCCAAAACTTAAGAAAGTTATATTATTAGTTAGTTATTCTATCTATTAAATTATAGGTGTTGGAATTCCCTTTCAAATTTGGCTGTTAGTGAAGGTAACGAATACGAATTTATCCGAAGTTACGAATTATCCGAAATAACGGATGCCGCATCTAAACAAATGGAATGGAACAAATTATTATTAATAATAATAATAATAATAATAATAATAATAATAATAATAAATAACAATAATAAAAATATTATTATCATTAATTTGTTTCGTTCCATTTGTTTAGATACAAATTGGAATCTCCTTTCAAAATTGGCTGTTAGTGAACGTAACAAATACGAATTTATCCGAAGTTACGAATTATCCAAAATAACGAATGCCGTATCTAAACAAATGGAACAGAACAAATTAATAATAATAATATTTTTATTATTGTTATTTATTATTATTATTATTATTATTATTAATAATTAGTTCCGTTCCATTTGTTAATAATAATAATAATAATAATAATAATAATTATTAGTTAATAATAATAATAATAATAATAATAATAATAATAATAATAATAATAATAAATAACAATAATAAAAATATTATTATTATTAATTTGTTCCGTTCCATTTGTTAATAATAATAATAATTATTGGTTAATAATAATAATAATAATAATAATAATAATAAATAACAATAATAAACATATTATTATTATTAATTTGTTCCGTTCCATTTGTTAATAATAATAATAATAATAATAATAATTATTATTCGTTAATAATCATTATAATAATAATAATAATAATAATAATAATAATAATAATAATAAATAACAATAATAAAAATATTATTATTATTAATTTGTTTCGTTCCACTTGTTTAGATACGGCATTCGTTATTTCGGATAATTCGTAACTTCGGATAAATTAGTATTTGTTACGTTCACTAACAGCCAATTTTGAAAGGAGATTCCAATACCTATAACTTAATAGTTAGCAATAGTTAAGTTATTATTAGTTAGTTATTATTTCAGATTTTTGAATTTATAAATTTTCGAGAATTCGAATTTTTGAATTTTCAAATTTATGAATTTTCAAATCTACGAATTTTCAAATTTACAAATTGTCAAGAGTTTGAATTAATGAAATTTCAAATTTATGAATTTTCAAATTTATGAATTTCTGAATTTTCAAACTTCCGAACTTTCGAAAATTTGAATTTCCGAATATTCAGAAAAATTAATTAAAACGGGTGGCGGCGATGCACGGTGGGAACGCCCCCGCCCAATCGCACACATCCAACTGGTTTGGAAGGGGGAGGGAGGGCGCCCAGCCTGCATCGCAGTTCCCGGGCAATCAGACACACACCGGCCCACTAGCCGCAGATCACACGGACACAGATCAGCTAAAAAGAGTGGATGTGGTAAATGGCAACAATGTATCTATAAATGCAAACTATATTCTGTATATGACATATTAACCGGTTCCCGACCGGCTCACACAGATATACTGCGGTAGAATGGCTCTCCTGGGCGAAATCCTGTATATATATATATATATATATATATATATATATACGGCTTTGTCCAGGAGAGCCACCAGAGGGTGCACGCCTGATGCACAGTGGGGGACCCGATGCGCGTGGCCGGCGTGCGCGATCGTGTGCACGAGAGCCAGCACGGGCATTTGTGTATAAACACACAAATGCCCGTGCTGTCAGAGGAGAGAAGACAGATCATGTGTTCCTACAAAGTAGGGACAGCGATCTGTCATCTCTCCTAGTTAGTCCCACCCCCCCCACAGTTATAACACACTGAGGGAACACACAGTTAACCCCTTGATCGCCCCCTAGTGTTAACCCCTTCCCTACCAGTGACATTTATACAGTAATCAGTGCATTTTTATAGCAGTGATCGGTCTATAAATGTCCCAATGGTCCCAAAAATGTGTCAAAAGTGTCTGATCTGTCCGTCCCAATGTTGCAATACCGCTAAAAAAAAAAAAACAAAAAAAAAACACAGATCATCGCCATTACTAGTAAAAAGCCATAAAAATGCCATACATCTTTCCCAAAGTTTGTAGACGCTTTTGCGTAAACCATTATAAGCTTATTGTGATTTTTTTTTACCAAAAATATGTAGAAGAATATATATTGGCCTAATCTGATGAAGAAATTTGTTTTTTAAAAACATTTTGGGGGGATATTTATTATAGCAAAAAGTAAAAAATATTGTTTTTTTTTCAAAATTGTCGCTCTTTTTTTTTTTTGTTTATAGCGCAAAAAATATAAAACTGCAGAGGTGATCAAATACCATCCAATTTTGTTTGGGTACAGCGTCGCGCGACCGCGCAATTGTCAGTTAAAGCGACGCAGTGCCAAAATTGTAAAAAGTGCTCTGGTCAGGAAGGGGGTAAAATCTTCCTGGGGCTGAAGTGGTTAAATTATGGTCTGAACCCATTAGGGTCAGCCGTAAGAAAATGACGGGTCCCGACCACATAACACACCTCCATCCCTAATCTGTATGAAAGAAGTAGGGGAGAAACATTGGGACTTTAAATGGGACGTGAGGGAAGGTTCACGCCCTCATCCCTATACTATATGTAAAGAGGGGGGGAGGTCAGGACTTTGAATGAGGTGTGTGTGGTGGGACCAAACAAATTCACGTAGGTATAAAAACATCTGTATGCCTATTAGTAAACCAATGATCGGCATGCCAATTGCCAATACAAGAGAGGCGAGTGCCAGCTCTAAAAAACAGTATACAGCAGCAGTATTTTATTTTTTTTTTCTAGAAAAGTTCCACCAAATCAATGCTTGAGCTCCATTGAGTGACTTTGCCTAGGCTGAGATGATGTCATCAGTCTGCTGCATGCTGGAAGAAACATTTCCTCAGTCCCCCCCCCCCCCTAGTGAAAAACACACAGATCCTGGTTCTCTCAGGGGAGAGGAGAGAGATCGTGTGCTCCTACTAAGTATAAACACCAATCTCTGTCTGCCCCTAGTCAGTCCCCTCCCCCTACAGGTAGAACACACACTAGGGAACACAGTTAACCCCTTGATCGCCCCCTAGTGTTAACCCCTCCCCTGCCAGTGACATTTATACAGTAATCAGTGCATTTTTATAGCGCTGATCGCTGTATAAATGTCACTGGTCCGAAAAACATGTCAAAAGTGTCCGATCTGTCCGTCGCAATATTGCAGTCCCGATAAAAAAATCGCAGATCGCCGCCATTACTAGTAAAAATAATAATAATAATAAAAATGCCATAAATCTATCCCCTATTTTGTAGACGCAAACCAATCAATATAGGCTTATTGAAAATTTTTTACCAAAAATATGTAGAAGAATACATTGTTTGAAGAAATTTGTTTTTTTTTTAATTTGTGATATTAAGTCCTCATGCACACGGACGTTTTTACAGCTGCTTTTTTGAGCTTTTTTTGCAGCTTAAAAAGGCCTGTCTATGTTAGTCTATGGCTTCATGCCCACCTAGGCGTTTTTGAGCTGCAAGTGGCATAGGCGTTTTTAAGCTGTAAAAAAAACCCAGGACCAGTGGGTTCTGAGAGACGTTTTTCAGCTGTAAAAACGCTCTAACGCTCAAAAACGCTCAAAAACGCTCAAAAACGTCATTCACCAACGTTTTTTAGCGTTTTTGATCCATTGAAAAAACAAACAAAAAAAAAAAATTAAAAAAAAAAAACGCTCAAACACTAACGCGGAAAAACGCTAAAAAACGCTATTGCAAAAACGCTGAAAAACGCTGAAAAAAGTAAAAAAAAAATCACTGCAAAGATACTGGCGTTTTCATAACGTTTTTTTAACAGCCTGTGTGCATGAGGGCTTATTATAGCAAAAAGTAAAAGATATTGTGTTTTTTTCAAAATTGTCACTCTTCTTTTGTTTATAGCGCAAAAAATAAAAATCTCAGAAGGTGATCAAATACCACCAAAAAGAAAGCTCTATTTGTGAGAAAAAAATGACGTCAGTTTTATTTGGGTACAACGTCGCACGACCGAGCAATTCTCTGTTAAAGCGACGCAGGGCTGTATCGCAAAAAATGGCCTGGTCATTGAGCAGCCAAATCTTCCGGGGCTGAAGTGGTTAAGCAGGGAGGCTGAGTTCCTATGGTGATATACAGAGCGCCTCCTACTGGATAGCTTGCAAATCTGCACATTTAATAGTGTAACAAAACTTCGCACGTAAAATGTAAAAGTCACATGGAAAATATTTGAAATGTAGCACTTGAATCATAATACAAAATATGTTTTATCCAAAAATACTCTGGACTTTCGTTGTATGCTCTTGCATGATTAAACAAAAATAGAAAACTAAAAGAATGTAATTCTCTTGTCATTTGCCCCGAGGCAGAGAGAGAGACAGAGACAGTCATGTTCATTCTTGTAAGTGCCACACATATGTCATCAGCCTAGGACAACAGGAACTCAAGAACATAATCATTATTTTTAGAATGAAAAATAAAAAACCCAGTATACAGCAGAAAATAAAAAATCATACACATCATAAAAAAAAACTAGTATACAGCAGAAAATAATAATCAAATGACATCAGAAAATAATAGCCAGTATATACCAGATAATCATAAATATACACAGGAAAACAAAAACAAAAAAACCAGTATATAAACAGGAAACAATAATTATTATACACCAGAAAATAAAAGCCAGTATTCAGCAGAAAACTAAAAATCATACACATCACAAAATAAAAACTAGTATACAGCAAAAAATAATAATCAATATACATCAGAAAATAATAGCCAGTATATACCAGATAATAATCAATATGCATCAGAAAATAATAGCCAGCATATACTAGAAAATAATAATCAATATACACAGGAAAACAAAAACAAAAAACAGTATATAACAGGAAATAATAATTAATATACACCTGAAAATAATAGCCAGTATTCAGCAGAAAATACAAACCAATATGCGCTCTAAAATAATGAACAGTATATACAGAAGAAAAAAAAAACAGTATTTACCATAAACTAATAACAGTACATAAACAATAAAAAAAACAAAATACATCAGTAAAATAATAACCAGTATATAGTGCATAAACAATAAAAAAACAAATTACATAAGAAAATAATAACCAATATACAGTACATAAACAATAATAACCAAAATACATCAGAAAATAATAACCAGTGTACACCAAAAAATAAAAAATATCCAGTATACATATCAGGAAATAATAACCAGTATACATCAGAAAATAGTAACCAGTATACATCAGCAAATAATAAACAACATGCACCATAAAATAATAACCAGTATACACCATAAAATAATAACCAGTATACACCATAAAAAAAACAAAATGCATCAGAAAATATTACATAAATAAAATAGGAGGAAAGACCAACAGGCACCACATCCCAAAGAAACTCAGAAGAAATATATAAAAAAAAATAAACAAAAAAGGTGGAACTTTTAAAGGTGCCAAACAAGACATACATTTCAAAAAAACTATGAAATTATATTCTTTATTATGTACTAGAACACAAGACATAATTTAAAAAAGTGAATATTTCTTTATCAAAAAATAATAAACAAAACTACATCAGAAAATAATAACCAGTATACACAAGCTATAAATAATCAATATGCACCAGAAAAAAAAACTAATTTCATAGAAAATGTTGAAAATGCTGATATTTCATCTTTAAAGGAAACTAGTTATCTCTGCAGATTTATAATTGCCCTTTTTTTAAAAATTGTTCTCTTTTTTTTTTTTACGAAGAGCGTTCTATGATGTTTATATATAATGTCAGACATATAGGCCCTCTCTTCTTCTTCTCTGTCAGGTAAACATCAGGAATTTCTCCTTGGTTGTCTTGACTTCTGTTTAACCAGGAATTATTTCTGGTACAACAAGGAATTCTATCTACAAACCAGGGGAGTGGCTATGGGGGCACGCTTTGCTCCCAGTGTGGCTAACATTTTTATGTCCCACTGGGAGGAAGAGGCTGTATTCTTAAATCGTCCCCCTGAACTCATTTGTTATCGCAGATTCATAGAGGATCTCATCATGATCTGGAAGGGGGATAGATCGAAGCTTGATGCCTTCATTGAATCTCTGAATAATAACCATATATATCCTTGACAGGGACTATTGATCCTGAGAAGGTTGTTTATCTTGATCTGGTCATTAGTGTTGACAACGATCGTTTTAAACTTACTAATTACTTCAAACCTACCGATCGTAATTCCTATATTCCCCTGGGGAGTTGTCACCACCGTTCTTGGTTGCGCAACATCCCCAGGGGACAGTTTATTAGATTACGTCGAAACTGCGCCAATGAGGATGACTTTGTTACTCAGTCTCACGTTCTCTTTTCCAGGTTTGAACAAAAAGGTTATGATCGAAATAATTTAGAAGATTTTTTGAAAAATTTTGAGGGTTAAATCCACGGATAGACGTTTATTGGTCTCTGACCTTAATAAAGATTCCAATGGGGATAACCATAATTTTAAAATGATTTTAGGTTATAATGTGCAATACCGTAAATTCGAAAAAATCATTCAAAGAAATTGGTCTATTTTGAAGCAGGACAAGGTTTTAGGTCCTGTTTTACCAGAGCGACCGCAGTTTATCTATAAAAAAGCTCCCTCATTAAGAGATCGCCTAGCCCCCTGGCGTCCTCAATCCTCCAGTTCCTCTTACTGACAGATTATTCTCATTGTTGGGGGGCTTTTACGCCTGTGGACGGTGTATCCCATGCAAGCATTCTAAAGGAAACATCAAAAAAACGAAAAAAGTTCCTAGCATCAGCCACCAATAGAGAATATGACATTAAAGTGGTGTTGCGGCCGAAATTATACTTTTTAAATAAAAATACCCCTATAATACACAAGCTTAATGTATTCTAGTAAAGTTAGTCTGTAAACTAAGGTCTGTTTTGTTAGTTTATAGCAGTAGTTTGTTATTTTATAAACTTACAGCAGGCCGTCGCCATCTTAAGTGTGGGCATCTGAAGCCAGACTGTATTTCTTCCTGGATCTCATCCTCGCAGATCTCGCACATGCTCAGTGCAGCACAAGCAGTGTAATAGGTTTCAGGTCAGGTTTCCATAGCAATGGCAGTTTCAGAGGAAGTTGCCGCCCCACATGCTCAGTGCAGCACAAGCAGTGTAATAGGTTTCAGGTCCGGTTTCCATAGCAACGGCAGTGTCAGTTGACGCCCCTTCCCAGAAGGCATTGCAAACAGGAAATGATGTGATGGGCCGCGGCCAGGGAGGAGGAAGTGAGAAATGAAAACAGCAGATATACAGTAGGTGCTGAGAAAAAAAATATCCAATGTGTTTACAGTGCACAGGTTAGTGAGGGATGCTGAAGAGTTGTAAAAGTGGGTGGAGCTCCACTTTAAGCAACTTATTACTTGTGATACGGTGGGGGTTGTCTATATGTTGGAGTGCGGCTGTGGGCTCCAAATATATTGGCAGAACCTCCAGACCCCTGCACGTTAGGTTGGCGGAACACCTCAATAATATCAAAAGAGGTCTCAAGACCCATAACGTGTCCAAACATTTTAAATTATTTCACCAACAGAACCCCAAGAGTTTAAAATTTTGGGGTTTTGAGAGGGTCACCAAACACTGGAGAGGGGGTTATTTTATACGACAGTTGAGCAAAAGGGAATCTTATTGGATACATGAAACCCGTGTTCTTTGCCCTGATGGATTGAATGTTGATTTTGATACGAATTGTTTTATTACTGATCGTTGATTATTTTAATTATGGTTCGTTGTTGATGGAATAGATGGTCGCGGATGACACTTTTTTTATATATTATATATATTTTTATACAATTTTTACTTCTTATAAATTAATATATGCAGATATATATTATTTTTATATCTTGGGTAATATTTATGTTTGCTTGGTATTATTCCCTCCGGTTATGCACTTACTAGCATTTCCTCTGCCACCACGGTGGTTATTTTATGCTTTGTAAGCTGCGAATTTACATTATTATATTCTGATTTGTTTCCGTTTGTCCGTTTTTCTATAAGTGGGGACACTTCCGGGATTCTATCCCTGCATAGTAATCTCTGCCCTCCGCTCTTGTTACGTAGCTTGATGACGAGTGTCGCTATGGTAACGTTCTTAGTATAATACGCGGGTGTCCACGCTCCTTCCGTACCCGCTGATGAAGTCCCCGCCCACTGGGACGCAATGCGTTCGGAAGGAAGGAAGAGCCGTGACGTCACCCGCAGCCATCTCGCATCTTCTCCTATACACGCTACACGCTACAATATCCGGCACAGGATGAGTGCTTTGTTTGTAAGTGCAACATTTGTCATTTTAGTTAATAAAATTGTATTTTATGGAGAGCACTATGTTGTACTCTTTCTGTTTCGTATAAACTAAAACGCTGGGAGAGTGTTTTATGCTGCCATATGCTTGCCCTTGTCCTGCTGTTTGACCGATCTGGATCTGAGGTGCATCATCCACATTTGACCCGTAAGGGAAAGTACTTCTGACCCTCTATAATCAAAGGGTCCCAGCCATAAGGTGAGAGGCCATCTTTTACACTGGTGGAGGGATCACAGAAAGTCACTGAGATGTCAGCATGAAGTCACATCACACATGATTGGTCGGATTGATTTATTTATGGACTCTATGTTGCTGCTTTTATTTTAGCGCTGCACCGCTTGTTTTTTATTGCTTTTTAGGGATTTGATATTTGACCCTGGTGTTCAGCTGCTGTGTCTTTATTTACATATTTGCTCTGATTTGTTCTCTTTTTGAATGTCAGACATATACCCTCATTATATGTATTTCACCATTTATTTCATCTCAGTGCAAGTCCACAGTCAATTCAGACCAGCTAAATGCAGCTTAGTCTCCAGGAGACTTATCCTGAAAGTGATTTGATCTCAGTGCAACTGTGTCCATAGACATTAAAGTATTTACAAAAATACAAATGGACCCGTAAACTAATTTACTTGCTGGATAATATGTATATATAGTATATAATTATCGTTAGCCTGGTCGTCATAGGTCCGTTGTGCGCCTCTCACACTTCCCTGAACTGGTTTAGTGTTATCAAACATTCAGCAAGGTGTTGCTAAGAGCCCACAACTAACACTAAAGGTCAGCAGAAGACAGACCTTCCCTAATGACATTTTCTCAATGGTGAAACATTAACTAATGTGAATTGCCAATTGTGATTTTTTTTTTCCCTGCTGGGTCCCTAGCTTGGCACTCCAGATACTTCTCAAGCTTCACCACCCGCTGACCAGCTCGGTCCCTGGCTTGACACACAAGGCTGCTCTGCAAGCGTCACCTCCGCTGGCTGGGTCCCTGGCTTGATCCCCGCCTGAAGTTTCCCGGTTTTCCACTGTGCCCGTTCGGTGAGAATACTGCTCCGGTACTTGCTTCAGTTACTCACAGTGGTCCCTGGTAATTACTTGGATGGTTCTTTAGTGGGGACAGAACTCCTTCTACCTCCAACCACGACAGGTTCTCCGGCCGGCAGAACCATCACGTTTGGTTGGACTTCAAGCCGCAAACCCAACCCTACACTGCCTTCTTACTTCTGGATAGGCCCTCACACAGCCTGGCAGCCAGATGCCCCTGGGATAGGCCCAATCTCCGGCCTAGCAGCCCAGGGCAGATGACACATGTCCACCCAGATAGCAGTCTAGGTGGCACAGAACACCGATCACCTGACCTCACCCGAATATATATATTCAAGAAAACCCCTGCCCATTGCCTGAGATACCCCATGTACCCATAACCTGACCTTGGGTTGTCCTCATATCCAGTACCACCAAGTACCCGGCCACCTAGTGGCAAAAGAGAAAAGTGCAACAAGGCCAAACTTAGGGAGAAATCAATGGATCTCTATCCATAAACCAGGATAACTACTCCTGGCAAGTCAATTTGTGAGGAGCTCCCTGCCTAAGCTACAGGGTGCTAAATAAATAAATATATGTATATATATATATATATATATTTAAATGTAAATCTTTATTATATATATATAAAAATTTTAATCTTTATTTTATATATATATATATATATATATATATATATGTATAATGTTTTTTTTGGAAAACGTTTTTTTTTTTTTTTTTAATTGGTCACACTGTGTTTCTACTAGTGATTGACAAATGTTTATTCAACAGTAATTCAAGGATGTTATGTCTTAGCTTTACTCCAACTTGCTCCATTCCTGAATTTTCTTTTATGACAAAATTACAGGACAGCTGATTGACCATAGTAGTGACAGCGCTGAACATAACTATGCCCATAATAATCAATTAAACACATGAGAATTATTATTGTTAATATAAAAAAAAAAAAAATATATATATATATATATATATATATATATATATATATATATATATAATGATAGTGATTAAATGGGAAAAAAAATTATATATATATATATATATATATATATAAATTTTATATAAATTTTATTTAAACACCACCCTTATATATATATAAAAAAATGTTTATTCAAGAGTAATTCAAGGAAATGCTGCCCCTTTTGCACTGCAGTCTATATTCACAAGCCTACTGTGCCTAATTTTAAATCCCGCCCTGCGTACGAAATGTTTAATGTCTGTAGCGTGATGCAGACGCGCTGCACTTCGGCTCAGCAAAGCTACAGCATAGCTGCTACAAGTCTTAACAAGAAGCCATTCGCAACACTAACAATCATCTTAGAAATGATAACGCTGGTCCGAGTCAGGTAGAGATTTGACACCAAAAAACGACCATGTGATTGAATATCAATAGAAATTCTGCATATCAATGAAAGAAGGCAAAACTTCCCTTAGAACAGGTCTGTCTACATTCTTTGAAAGGTGCTGCAGACTGAGCTGCTAGATATACCTGGAGTGATAATTAGTATGTGATAAAAAGCACAAGCTGTGTCCACCCAGGACAGATTGGAAGACTAGACCCAAGAGTCATGGAAGATGTTATATATTTTATTGGCTTTATGCTCCTTGCAGGTAAGTGATAATTCCTTTTGGTTCTAAATATTTTTGTAGTTAGTAGCAATTGCCTTTTTTAAACTCCCCCCCACCCACTACCCCCTACCTCCTACCTCCTACCTCCTACCAATACTGTTACAATTAGAGAGAAGAGTAGAGCCCCAATCTGTCCTCTGCCTCTGAAATAGAGGTGAGGTCCAGCTTTGCCCTCACCATGGGTTCAGGATTCATATTTTCCAGTGCATTTTTGTGCAGTGTGGTTGGGTGTTTTTTGTTTTTGTTTTTTTGCTTTTGCTGCAAGGCTTTCCTTTACAAGAATTGTTGGTTTGATTTCAGGGAGTGGTATTTTGGAGTTTTATTTTGGGTATATTGTGTTGTGGTTGATAGTTCCTTTTTTATTATTTAGGTTGACCTGCTTTTTGTTCTTTCTTTGCTACAAGTACTTCCCACAAAAATACAGGATTGTTTCAGGCGTGGTATTTTTGAGTTTTCATTATATTATTATTTTATTTTAGTTTGTTTTTTTTTGTTTTGTTTTTGTTTTTTTGTTTGTTTTTCTTTGTTTGTTTTTGTTTGTTTTTTTGTTTGTTTTTGTTTTTTTTTTTTTTATGTAGTGTTGATGGGGCTTAAAAAAAAAAAAAAAAGTAGGCTTAAATCGACTCATTTACTTCTTACTAACCAGCAAGGTTTACTATTCTGGAATAAATCTGTGCTGCTGCTGGTCAGTTTTAGGCTGGGTTCACATATGAGGGTTTACGCACATTTTTTCTTCCCCTTTTTTTTTTTTTTATTTATATATATTTTTTAAACTCTTTTATGTATATAAAAGTGCAGAAACTCTTTTAAGACCCCTCATTTAAAGAGGATAATACTAAGGAGGTAAGTTTTGTACTCTTATGCTGGCCATACACTATACGAAAAATCGGCCGAACCCATTTTCGAAAGAACGAACGTTCGGACGTGACCGCAAACGATTGTGCCATCATGTATTGACCGATAAATCGTTCAGTGGACATAAATAAATAATTTTTTTTTTGGTTCGTTTTTTTTTTTTTTTTACATATACCTAGTGCAGACTGTTCGGACGGCAAACACATTAACCTTTCAATTTATCATTCGTTTGGCATAAAATTTCCAACCTGGGCCTTTCTTTTTTTCGGCTCGAAAACGTCCCAACAATTTAGTGCCCATTAACTGGCCGAAAAAACAAACGAACGGTCTAAATGACCGATTTTCGGCCGATTTTTTTCGTATAGTGTATGGCCAGCATTAGTTTGTCACTATACGTTACTACTACTATATGGTAGGCCAAATATGACCTACTAGATATGTGGATGAAGATGACCACAAAATGATATAATTTGGATAGTAGTCAGAAGGTCAACTTGATCCCGTCGGGCAAAAGCAATGCAAACAGACACTCAGGAACCCAAAGTTTAGCCTCGTACACACGATCGGGAATTGTGTGATGACAGACTGCCTAAAATCCCACTGTTAGTACGCTCCATCAGACAATTGTTGTCCAACTTTCCACCAACAAATGTTGGATGAGAGGCTAGTAAATTTTCGGCGGACAACGGTCTGTGGTCAGATTTTCGTACCGTCTGTACACATGTCCGTCGCACAAAAGTCCAAAGTACAAACACGCATGCTCGGGAACAATGTTCACTAAACACAACATTAGCAGAAGGTGCCCAAAGGGTGGCGCTCAAGAGCTGAAATTCCACGTAGTACGTCACTGTGTCCGTGTTTGTTGGCCGACAATTGTGTACCGTTTGTATGCAAGACAAGTTCCAGGCACACACCCTTCAGACAAAAGTATGACGCTTTGTTGGCCAACAATCCTGATCGTGTGCACCAGGCTTCAGACCCCATACACACTATTAGACTTTCTGCAGATTTTTGTCTTCAGATTTACCCAAACCGTATAATTTGAGGTCAAACCTTAAAGCCCCGACAACAAATGTTCGATGGGAGCTTGTTGTCGGAAATTCTGGCCGAGTGTAGGCTCCATCGGACATTTTCCGTGGGAATTTCCGCCAAACAAAAATTTTGAGATCTGGATCTCAAATTTTCCGACAACAAAATCCGTTGTCGTAAATTCCGATCGTGTGTACACAATTCCGATGCACAAAGTTCCACGCATGCTCGGAATCAAGCAGAAGGAGCCACACTGGCTATTGAACTTCATTTTTCTCGGCTCGTCGTACGCGTTGTACGTCACCGCGTTCTTGATGTTCGCAATTTCCGATAAGATTTGTGTGACCGTGTGTATGCAAGACGAGTTTGAGCCAACATCCGAAGGAAAAAAAAAAACATGGATTTTGTTGTCGGAATGTGCGATCGTGTGTACGCGGCACAATGCCCCATACACATGATCGGACATTGATCGGACATTCCGACAACAAAATCCATCAGATTTTTTCCGACGGATGTTGGATCAAACTTGTCTTGCATACACACAAAGTTGTCGGAAAATCCGATCATTCTGTGACATAAAACACGTACGTCGGGACTATAAACGGGGCAGTAGCCAATAGCTTTCATCTCCTTAATTTATTCTGAGCATGCGTGGCACTTTGTGCGTCGGATTTGTGTACACACGATCGGAATTTAAAGGATCGGATTTTGTTGTGGGAAAATTTTATAGCCTGCTCTCAAACTTTGTATGTCGGAAATTCCGATGGAAAGAGTCCGATACACGATCGGAATTTCCGACAACACACTCCGATCGCGCTTTCTCCGTCGGAAAATCCGAACCATGTGTGCGGGGCATGAGAATTTCCATTTGTATGCAATCAGGCCGGCACTCGCACTATATGGGTTTTGGTAAATCTGAAGACAAAAATCTGCAGGAAAATCTAAGGGCGTGTATGGAGCTTAACTTTCTCAGAACAGGAAAATTTTAACCTGGTTGTTGGACAGCATCAGGGATCCTAAGTTTATCTAACGAGTTTATAAAAGCAGCCTTCAGGTACTGGGGAAAAAAACTGCGCTCAGTCAAAATATTAATACAGTAAATAAATCAAATGATAAAAAATGATAAATATCCAATGAGCAGCAGCTTATTTTAAGATATGCACAAAAAGAATATGGAAAAGAAAAGCTGCGCTGCTTGAAGGATTTGTTCAAACAATTGCTTGTAGGTAACAGGTAATAGATAACAGTTCAATTCTGATCGAAAACAAACACCACAAGTGAGCTTGATCAAACAAAACGTGCCACCACCTTAAGAAAAACCTGCTTACCAGCTGTCAAGCAAAACCAGGCAGATAGCTTGAACCCAGCCAGGGCCTTTGCTTGTGCAGAAGATCATCTGGTAAGCTGTGATTTGAATGGCTGCATGGATATTCCAAATGCTCCTGGCGCCGTACGACTCGGATTTAGAGGCCCAGTACCCCAGCCATGCATAAGGGAAGAAAAGAGCATCCATAGTGTAATATTGCCTCAAACAATGTTTAATGTAAAAATAAAGTATTGTACTTGCATATAAAAAGGTTAAAATCGCGCATATACAGCAGAGCCGGCCGACTACAAACAAGAACCCGTCCTCCTAACGAGACTGCGTGATGATGTCAGCACGTATCCTCCTCCAGACGTGTTACAAATGTTCTCTCCAGACGCGTTAGAAATGTTCTCCTACCAGACGCGTTAGAAATGTTTTCCTACCAGACGCGTTAGAAATGTTTTCCTACCAGACGCGTTAGAAATGTTCTCCTACCAGACGCGTTAGAAATGTTCTCCTCCAGAAGCGTTAGAAATGTTCTCCTCCAGACGCGTTAGAATGTTCTCCTCCAGACGCGTTACAAATGTTCTCCTCCAGACGCGTTAGAAATGTTCCCCTCCAGACGCGTTACAAATGTTCTCCACCAGACGCTTTACAAATGTTCTCCACCAGACGCGTTACAAATGTTCTCCTCCAGACGCGTTACAAATGTTCTCTTCCAGACGCGTTAGAATTGTTCTCCTCCTGACACGTTACAAATGTTCTCCTCCAGGCGCGTTGCAAATGTTCTCCTCCAGACGCGTTACAAATGTTCTCCTCCAGACGCGTTACAAATGTTCTCCTCCAGACGCGTTACAAATGTTCTCCACCAGACGCGTTACAAATGTTCTCCTCCAGACGCGTTACAAATGTTCTCCTCCAGACGCGTTACAATTGTTCTGGGTCACGAACCAACGCCACAAGTAAACAAACACGGCACTTCTGCTTCTGATCACGAGGCATACACAGAGGAGGGGGAGGTACTATTCAGTGGATTTGAAGTTTTACATAAAAGAAGCGATTTTTTTTTTTTTTTTTTTTTTTTTATCCTGGGGTGAAAGGGTGTGCTCTATAAATCGCTTCCCACTAGGCGAAAGTGCTTAACTGGCCCAAAGTTTTAAACAATTGTGTCCAATTTTTCAAGATGTAAAAGTGATTTCAATTTGGTTTCTAGATTGTAAGCTCTAACGAGCGGGGCCCTCTGATCCCTCCCCGTGTTGAATTGTATTGTAACTGTACTGTCTGCCCTCATGTTGTAAAGCGCTACGCAAACTGTTGAAGCTATATAAATCCTGAATATTATTATTATTATTATAACATACCTCCCAACTTTTTGAGATGGGAATGTGGGACACCTATCAGCAAAAGTATGCAGGCAAAGGAAACACCCCTTGCCACGCCCCCTTAAAGGAGAATTGTACAAAAAAACAAGATTTATTAAAACCACAAGTGTTTTTTTTACCACTACTGTTCCTTTATATTGGCTTTTGGAATTTACAAATGCAGCAATTTAGAAATCAGATGAAAGGTTTAGCGCTGGGAAACACTTTTTGATAGATAAAAAGTGCATTTTATATCCAACTCTATAGATCAGACCAAATTGAGGGACAATTGAGGAGGAATGAGGGACAGAGGGACATTGCTCCAAATCAGGGACAGTCCCTCGAAATCAGGGACAGTTGGGAGCTATGATTATAATAATAATAAGGCTGATGCAGTGGGGACAGCCGTAGAGTTCCAAGTTTTTAAAATGACGCGTCTGCCCATAAGTAGGCACAAGTGTACCCATTGTGGCAGCCGTCTAGTTGAGGAGGAGGACAAGGAGGAAGGCTGACATCGCTAAACAAGCATATCCAGGGATCATTAGAGAGCTGTATGGATGGGATTCCATAAATGTAACTGAGCACCTGGGCCCAGTACAGTGAAAAGTAGTATAACTCTTAATTCTCGTAGTAAATCTCCTGCCTGTGCTCTTTGTCTTCAGTAAATTTGGACTTAGCCTTGGTATTTTTTGGGTTTTCATTGTAGCTTATTTTTTTTCCCTCCCTTTTCTTTTCTTTTTCCTTTTCTTTCCTGTTTTTCTTTTCTTTTTTCTTTTCTTTTCTTTTTTTTCTCCTTTTTCTTTTCGTTTTTGTTTTCTTTTCTTCTTTTTTTTTTTTTCTCTTTTCTTTTCTTTTTTTCTCTTTTCTTTTTCTTCTTTTTTCTTTTTCTTTTCTTTTCTTCTTTTCTGTTTTTTTTTTTGTTTCTGGACTAATCTGTCCTGCTGCTGGCCAATTTTACACGGCTATATCCTCCTGTAAGATCTTAATTCTTTCAGTAAATCCCTAGCCTGACTCTTCAGCCTCGTACACACGATTGGATTGTTGGCCAACAAAGCGTCAGACTTTTTTTTTTTTTTGTCTGAAGGGTGTGTGCCGGGAACTTGTCTTGCATACAAACGGCACACAATTGTCGGCCAACAAACAGGAACGTAGTGACGTACTACGAGGAATTTCAGCTCTTGAGGCCACCCTTTGGGCACCTTCTGCTAATGTCTTGTTTTGGTGAGCATTGATTCCAAATGTGCGTGTTTGTACTTTGGACTTTTGTGTGACGGACTTGTGTACACACGCTCTGGAAAATCCGACAACACGCGTTTGTCCGCGGAAAGTTTTAAAACCTCCTAGCCAACATTTTGTCCGTGGAAAATCCGACAACAATTGTCTGATGGAGCGTACACGCGGTCGGATTTTCCGCCAACAGCCTGTCATCGAACATTTCCTGTCGGAAAATCCAATCGTGTGTATGAGGCTTTAGTCTCAAGTAAATTTGGGCTTAGCGTTGTCTATTAATTTTATCCTGCCTATGGCCAGTTTTACACCGCTGTGTCATCTGCAGTCTCATAATTCTTAATGAGATCTTGACCAAGATTGGTCAGCAGCAGGAAAGTTTTTTGTATCAGAAAAAAACAGGGTCAAAGTGGGTGCATTACTGTTTTTTTTTTTTTTTTTTTTTTTTTTTTGTTTTTTTGTGAAAAGGCAGGTGTTGCTGCTAAAGTTACCTGGGGGGGAGAAAGCTTTTTTTTTTTTTTTTCAAACTAAAATGAATCAGATAAGGATGCTGCTGCTGTCTGTAAACCACACTAAATGTGAAAAAAAAAAAAAAAAGTAAAAAACTGTTCAGTTCAACAGCCAAATTTGCACTGCAAGTGTATTCTGTCACTGAGAGTCAGTGAAAATTGTACTGCTCCATAACACAATGTACAGTTTTAAAGAATCGCCCTGAACATGTTATGTACAGGATTTGTGTGTTTTTCAGCGTTTCCTCGAAACTTGGCTATCAGTTTCAGAATAACCTGCTGTGGTTCTGATCTGACCTAGGGTAATATAGGTATTGGCTCACTCAGAACTGATATTTCAGATTGGTGGATGCTGTAGAGTTCAAGCCCCTGACAGTTTCTTCTATATCTCGGGGACTTTATTGGTGGGTTCCCAGGTCTCCACACCAGTTTTACCCATTATAATGGGCTTCCACTATCCCCATGCTGAGTTCCTGAGTCTGCACACCTGTTGTACCCATAATAAAAAGCTCCCACCATCCCTGTGCTCAGTTCAGGTCTCTACACACCTGCTGTGTCCATTGGGAGGATCCCACCATCCCTGTGCTGAGTTCCCAGGTCTGTATGCCTGCTGTGGCCATTGTAAGGGGTTCCCACCATCCCTGTGCTGAGTTCCTGGGTCTGTACACCTGCTGTGCCCATTATGAGGGGTTCCCACCATCCCTGTGCTGAGTTGTTGGCCTTGAACACCTGCTGTGTCCATTAAGGGGAGCTCCCACTATCTCCATTGAGAGTTTCCCACCATCCCTGTGCTGTATTCCTGGATTTGCACACCTGCTGTACCCATTATGAGTTGTTCCCACCATCCCTACGCTGAGGTCATGGGCACACGCAGTCTACACAACTGCCGTGCCCATTATGGAAGGTTACCACCATCTCTGTGCTGAGTTCCCAGGTCTGTATGCCTGCTCTGGCCATTGTAAGGGGTTCCCACCATCCCTGTGCTGAGTTCCTGGGACTGTACACATGCTGTGTCCATTATGAGGGGTTCCCACCATCCCTGTGCTGAGTTCCCGGGTCTGTACACCTGCTGTGCCCATTATGAGGGGTTCCCACCATCCCTGTGCTGAGTTCCCGGGTCTGTACACCTGCTGTGCCCATTGTGAGATGCTCCCACCATCCCTGTGCTGAGTTGTTGGCCTTAAACACCTGCTGTGTCCATTAAGGGGAGCTCCCACTATCTCCATTGAGAGTTTCCCACCATCCCTGTGCTGTATTCCTGGATTTGCACACCTGCTGTACCCATTATGAGTTTTTCCCACCATCCCTACGCTGAGGTCATGGGCACACGCAGTCTACACAACTGCCGTGCCCATTTTGGAAGGTTACCACCATCTCTGTGCTGAGTTCCTGGGTCTGTACACCTGCTGTACCCGTCGGGAGGGGTTCCCACCATCCCTGTGCGGAGTTTCCAGGTCTGTACACCTGCTGAGCCCAGTTATACCTTTTTATAGCTCTGACACATTCCATACTGATGTACAGAGAACTGTAGCCATTCACATGAGTCTGTGTATTTTCTCTACTCCCTAACATCCCTACTGTCATACAAAGAAAGGAATCTATCCATGCGTTTCTGTACTGGGGGAAGAAACTGGAGCATCCCACAGAAACCTTCTTAGCTTCTGGACTTTTAAAGATGCCCTGATCTATCACGAATGGTAACAAGACATGGAGGGGAAAGGTGGGACTTTAAATGAGGCACATATGCGGTGTGCCTCCATCCCTGTAGTATATGATCAACAAAAAGGGAAAGTGGGACTTTAAATGAGATGGATGACTTTGTGGAAGCAAGTTTGAATAAATACAGATTTTATTAGTAAACATATTGAATACAATGAATATATCAATACGTATCAAATCCACCCGCACAAGACATACAGGTGCGGCATGGATAAAGATTACAAGAGTATAAAGATTCAAAACAATTCATGGTTACATTGCATGGAATGGGTTCATATAAGTACATATCACACAAAAAGCAGCACCAACAGCGAAAATGTGAATATAAAAGGAGAAAGTTTTATGGACCATAATAGATATATAAAAATGTCAAAATTGTTAATCTACTGTAAACCAGAGTAAATATGTCCATTACAGACATAAATCTGCATCACGTGTGCCCGACGTGTTTCGTGTAGAGACACTCTTCAGGGGCGGATGCTCAGGTATGTCTGCAGAGTATAAAATTGATAAATTATATTAGTCTATTTATTAGGTAATATAAAGGAATGGCAGATTTGCCAAACCTAAATACTCACAAAAAGTCCAGTGCGGTGAGGTGCTGCGATCATGCGATCAGGGTCCCCAAAGTAGTCCCCCCCGGGAGCTGAGGTACTCATGGCCGTGTGCAGCAAAGCGCCCATGACGGAAACTCCCGATGGTCCATGACACAAAAGCTGGTGCATGAGTAAAAAACCAGGGTAACCCAAAATGGTAACCTGGAGTGATCTAAAAAGAGTGTAGATGGGAATGTGTGAATGAGTGAACAAAAAATGATGAATATAAAAAATAACGATGATTGAAACATGGCAGTTGCAGATCAAACCGAGGCCAAGATGGCGGCTTCCTTGGCTAAAAACAATAGTAGGGTTTAGTTCCGCTTTAAACTGTGTTTGTCCTGCACTTTTTTATAGGTAATGCAAAAAACAAACTTGCTTGGACTGTTCTTGTGTGTCTTTGTCGTGTGTGTGTTTACTGCTATCACTATGAGTATAGCCTGTCCCCTTTACGATGTATTAAGAGTGGATGAGATAGAAAAATGACTGGATAGGTTTTAGAGTGGAACTCAAATTTATTACAATGAAGCTGTATCCACCCAAAGCCAACAATACTGACTTCAGATACACTGTTACCAAAAGTATTGGGACGCCTGCCTTTACAAACACATGAACTTTAATGGCATCCCAGTCTTAGTCCGTAGGGTTCAATATTGAGTTGGCCCAGCCTTTGCAGCTATAACAGCTTCAACTCTTCTGGGAAGGCTGTCCACAAGGTTTAGGAGTGTGTCTATGGGAATGTTTGACCATTCTTCCAGAAGCGCATTTGTGAGGTCAGGCACTGATGATGGACAAGAAGGCCTAGCTTGCAGTCTCCGCTCTAATTCATCCCAAAGGTGTTCTATGCAGGCCATTCAAGTTCCTCCACCCCTAACTTGCTCATACATGTCTTTATGGACCTTGCTTTGTCCACTGATGCCCAGTCATGTTGGAACAGGAAGGGGCCATCCTCAAACTGTTCCCACAAAGTTGGGAGCATGAAATTGTCCAACATGTCTTGGTATGCTGAAGCCTTTTAGAGTTCCCTTCACTGGAACTAAGGGGCCAAACCCAACCCCTGAAAAATAACCCCACACCATAATCCCCCCTCCACCAAATGACTTGAACCAGTGCACAAAGTAAAGACACGGCTGAGCAAGTTTGGGGTGGAGGAACTTGACTGGCCTGCACAGAGTCCTGACCTCAGCCCGATAGAACACCTTTGGGATGAATTGGAGCGGAGACTGTGAGCCAGGCCTTCTCGTCTAACATCAGTGCCTGACCTCCACAAATGCGCTTCTGGAAGAATGGTCAAACATTCCCATAGATACACTCCTAAACTATGTGGAGACCCTTTCCAGAAAAGTTGAAGCTGTTATAGCTGCAAAGGGTGGGCCAACTCAATCTTGAACCCTAAGGACTAAGACTGGAATGCCATTAAAGTTAATGTAGGTGTCCCAATGCTTTTGGTAATATAGTATAGATATAATATAGTATAGATCAGTGCAGGAGATTTTCCCTGAACCTATAGTATTCTGAGTGGGACCTGCCAGGTTGACAAAAAATTTCCAGCGTTCCCCTTCAAAGTCAACCAATCAATTTCTGTTGAACAGGGATGGCCACATACTTATCGATTTTCAGATTGTCCCTGCTGAACTGGTCAAATTTTGATCAGTCTATGGCCAGCTTTAGAAAGGTACATATGCTGTTTCTTTTGGGAAACCCATTAGGGGGCACCCCATTCATCAGAAACTGAGCAGAGTTTAGTTGATTGTTTTGTTTTTTGCATTAGACTTGCTGTACAAAACCCTGCAGCATTAAAACAGAACAAAACCGTTCTAAACAGTTCCAAAATGTAGTTGCCACATTGTTTGTGCTCTCGACCAAACTGTCAAACCATCAAATGGCTGGTGTCATAATCACATGTGTGGCATCAAGGCAGTTGAAGATCAAACTTGGGCCAAGATGGCAGCTTCCTTGGCTCGAAACAATAGGAGGGTTTAGTTCTGCTTTAAACTGTGTTTGCTTATTGTCTTCGTCTCGTAGATGGTTTCCGCTATTATGAGTTTAGACTGTCCCCTTTTACGATGTACTAAGAGTGTATAAGATAGAAAATAGACCAGAGTAGTTTTAGAATGGAACTTAAATTATTACCTTGAAGCTCTATCCACCCAAAGCCAAAGATACTGGCTTCAGATAGATCAGAGCAGGACATTTTTTACTGAACCAATATCTGCCTAGAGGGATGGAGAAGGGGAGGAGGATGAAATGACTAAGAGAGAGAAGAGGAAGCGGTATGGATCTTACGCAAACTAATACATTGTCGGAGTTAATGTTTCTCCCATATTTCACAATAGACTGTTTTTTGTTGACAAAGTCATCTTGAGGAAGGTTTTAATCCACCGAGATAAAGTATCATTCCTCGAAGTAGCATGATGAGGATGTCAAGGAAGTGAAGGTTTGGCATTCCCAGTACAAACTAGTCACACAATGGGACATTCTGTCACTGTACTATAGTTTGTGGAATTAGCTGAATGTACAGCAGGGGTAGGATCAGGGGTGGACTGACAACTCATGGGGCCCCTGGGCACTAGGGGGTCATGGGGGGGGGGCGGTTTTAAAGATGGCCACCACAAAGCAGCCATCTTTCTGATGCAACATTAATGCCGCAGGGCCTCATGGAGGGGCACCTAGCTTGGTGACATGCAGAGTGGCAGGAGACTTAAAGCTGGTGACCCAATAAAGGTACTGGGAGCCTCACATGGGAAGTGCCACCTTAACAGCGTCATGGGCCCCTGGGCAAAGTAATGCACTGGATGACGCCACTCCCACGCATGTGCGCAGCGCCATTTCCGGCACGAGCTCTGAAGGTCTGGCACTGTAAGCCGGACTTTCAAAAGTGTATGCGCTGATGATGTGGAATTTTTTTTTTTTAATTCAAATTTTTCATTTAATATTTTTTATTTATTTTTTTCAGTTGGGGGGGCTTTGGTGTGATATCGGAGGTCTAAACAGACCCCCTGAAGTCTCGCTTTTGAGACAGACATGTACTGAGGACACAGAATCCCCAGCCCCTTTCTCTGCGGCCTCAGTTGCACTGAAAATGAATGAACAGCAGACAGAGACTATTGCCCATTCATAAACTGAAGCATAGTAAACATGAATGTATGATTATGTGGTGTTCATGAAAGAAGTACTTACTAAGGTGAATTCCAGGTGAATAATGGTGTAAAAATGACTGGTATGTACCCACCGAGCTGGCTGTAGATGGCTAGGGGCCTGGTACGGTTTTACAATGAAACAGGATATTCCAGATGAATAATGGTGTAAAAAATGCCTCTGTGTCTATTGTTTGTGACTGGATGGAAATATTTGAACAAATCAAACAATTAAAAAAAATTCAAATGATTTTCTATGGCAGGTTGGGTGGTGTTCCAGTTGACTTCCCAGAGGCCCTAATAGAAAAGCCATTTCCCCTTCAGATAGAATTTAACAGTGTGATACACAGAAGAGTTTAAATCCAAACTCCTTACTAGGGGCTCTTTCACACAGGCGGTCCGCCCAACTGACTCCGCTTTGCCCAGTGGGAGAATCGATCTGCTGATCCCCCCGCTGAGCAGGCGGGTGACAGGTCCGTCTCCGCTTACTGTGCTGAGACAGACCTGTTGGACCTGTCAGAGTCCTGCTCACCTCTATGGGGAGATCGGATGAAAATGGACCGCCTGTCCAATTTTTATCCAATCCTCCGGACGGATAAATATCAAGACCTTGGCAGGGTTAAGGCCACCTGTATATTTGGCTTACCTTCTGGTAAGCATGCCATTCATCAGTTGGGGATACACTTCGTATGTCAAGTCACTGAGTGCCAATATTTGAACTATTTGAATAATAATTTTTTTTTCTTCGTACTTTAATTAGCATATCACATAATTGTTGTGTTTTTGGGGTGGTCTACTCACCTTCTAACTCTCACATTTTTTTCACACTACTTTATTCCTATTGAATAATCACTCTTTTAGGTTTATAATGTATTAGCGCAGATTCTCTGTTTCCAATGTATATTTATTAAAAGGACCTTTTTGGTTGAGCAAAAAATTGATACTCCTTTTTGTAGGCTTCTACTGTGGGATAGTTTTTTTTAGCTGTGTCCTGAAACTTTATTGTAAATATTTTATATTTTACTAAATGTTCTTTCTATGTGCATTGATAATTTAGTCCAACTAAGTTTGATTTGTTAAGAATATTATAACTCCTAAGGGTCCTCCCATGGTCATTTTGAGTTCTCTTTTGGGTATAAAAATTAGGGACTCGGGGAGGTTTCCATAGTGTGACACCCCCCATATTCTGCTTGGCTAATTAGGCCACTGACAGAGGACGTTGGAGGGGGTGGGGGAGGTAATTTACTAAAACTAGAGCGGGCAGAATCTGGAGCAGCTGTGAATGGCAACAGATCGGCTTCTATCTTTCATTTTAAAGCTTAACTGAACAAGTTGAAGATGAATTGGTTGCCTTGCAGATTCTCTGTCTGCTCCAGTTTTGATAAATCCCCCCCCCCCCAATATAAAAAATTCTTGCAGGTTTTTCCAGTCATTTAAGGAGTGTGGAGTTCCTGAGTCATGATTGCCTGACTTGATTTCATAATGCCTGGCCAAAGATCTGAACTGAATCATTCATTAATTTTATCTCTATTTTTTCAGTGTATCCCACATCTGTGATCTCCAACCTTACTACACCGGCCCAGCCAACCTGTGGCACACCGATCATCAAGAGTCGGATAGTCGGTGGTACAGACGCAACTGACGGAGCATGGCCATGGCAGATTAGCTTGCGCTATCAGGGCTCCCACATTTGTGGTGGCTCCTTGATCTCCAACGAATGGGTGCTGACCGCTGCCCATTGTTTTGAATAGTAAGTGGTATTTGATGTCTATAATGGGTTCATCTGCTCACCATTGCATTTGAGTGCTGCTTTGGTGCAGGAAATTCAGCACTTGTTAATAATGAATAGATCTATCGATTTTATATAAATTTGTCTTGTCCAAAAAATGTTTTGAGTGGACTCGTTTTGAGGGAAAAGAAAGGTCCATGCGGCAATCTGGTTCTTTAGCCAACTGGGGTCTGATGCATCCAAACGTGCCCAGGTGCATATAGCCAAGGGATTTACTTAACAATTAAATAACATTGAGCACAAATGTATTTGTTTACCGCCACAAAATGAATCTCAATTCAACTCAGAACCAACACAATAAAAATATCTTGTTGGGATTTACATTTTTATGTTTGTGTTACAATTCATAGTAAGTAGCTGACATGTTTTTAACATTTCTATTGTGTTCTCTGCACTGTTTAGTTCTACCAACCCATCAGACTACACGGTTGTTATGGGGGCGTACAAGCTTAGCATCACCAATTCTCACCAGATAACATCCACCGTGCAGAATCTCATCATCAACTCTCTCTGGAGCGGTGCTGGGACCCCCGGAGACATCGCATTAATCCGACTCTCCAACCCCATCACTTATACCGAGTACATTATGCCTGTGTGTGTGCCACCATCATCTATGAACTTCCCAGCGGGCATGAACTGCACTGTGACCGGATGGGGTAATATCGGGACTGGCGGTAAGATGGATAACATTTACCACAAACTTATCTGACAAATTTAGATTGGAATGCAAACTGTTTAAGAATTTCCCTTACCACTAATACTGATCGAATATATCAACTCAATCATAACATGCACTTATATGTTCCTGCCTCGTAAAAGCAAAACATATTTTCATAAAGTGTAGCACAGACCCCTGACGGGTCCCACTGGTTTGTCCCAGATTACCTTCCGATCTAGGTCCCCAGGCAGCCAGGCACACAACACTTGGACAGTCTCTCTCACAATAACCAGGCAGTGGATGTCTTTTTTTAGGCTTTTTTTGCTGGTTAAACGTGGATGGGTTGGCGAGGAAGTTTTGGAATACTCAGAATTTATTGCACATGTAGCTAGGTCTCTGGCCTTGTCCAGTCTAATGAGGACCTCCAAGGCCAAAGATAGCTGATATCCTTCAATATGTAGTGGGTTGTAAGGCATAGTGGGGGCAAAGATGGTGAAAGTCATTGGGCGCCAGACACTTCTTGAATGTAAAAGAGGTTTTATTTCTTTTGACAGTCCTTCTTGTATTTTTGGGGGAAAGAAGGTTAGGGCCAGGGCCCCCTCAGGTAGTTATAAATTCAATTAGCAGACTCCAACTTCAATAGGAGGACAGCTGTGCAGGGAAAGGCCCCAGCAAGGCGCCACTTCTGCACATGTAGGAATGCTGTCTCCTATGGCAACAATCCTTTAACAGTTACTAACTCAAACGTAACAGTCCTTTCAGCTTCACTACAACTGCCTCTTGTAGTTCTTAAACACTGAGCTCCCGGTCTCTCACTAGACTCTCTGATTCACTGACTCTGAATCCCTTGAGCTCCTCCAAGGTTGGCGGTGGTATCTCCCTGAAGCATCACCCACGCTTCCCTGCTGGGTTCCTAGCTTGGTGGCACTCCAGATGCTTCACCCCTGCTAACCGTCTCGGTCCCTGGCTTTACTCACAAGACTGCACTGCAAGCGTTTCCTCTGCAGGTTGGGTCCCTGACTTGATCACCGCCTGCAGTTTCCCGATTCTCCACTGTGCCCGTTTGGTGAGCATATGGTTCCGGTACTTTCTTCAGTTACTCACTATGGTCCCTGGTAAAGGTGGTTGTTCGCTTTGTGGGGACAGCTTCCCTTCTACCTCCGACCACTGACAGGTTCTCCAGCCGACAGAACAGTCGCATTCAGTTGGACAGCAAGCCAATCCTATGCTGCCCTCTTACTTTGGGATAGGCCCTCAGAGCCTGGCAGCCAGATGCCCCCGTGATAGGCCCAATCTCTGGCCTAGCAGCCTTGGGTGTCCGACACACGTCCATCCAGGTGGCACAGAACACCGATCACCTGATCTCACCAGAATATATTGGTTCTCCCAGCAGGCCAAGGGATTCAAGAAAACCCCTACCCTTTGGCTGAGATACACCATATACCCATAACCTGACCTTGGGTTGCCCTTCTAATATCTAGTACCACCAAGCTCCCGGCCACCTAGTGGTAGAAGAGAGAGGTGCAACAAGGTCAAACTTAGGGAGAAATCAATAGATCTCTATCAATCAACCAAGATGACTACTCTTGGCAAGTAAATTTGTGAAGAGCTCCCTGACTAAACCCCAGGGTGCTACACACAATATTTGGAGGACTCTATCTATTCTGTTCAGGGACACCCCTCTCTTGGCAGAGACTAGAGACACAAGCACTTCTGATACTCCCAGCAGGGCAAATCCCACTTTAGCAGCACTTGGGCTCCTTTCTCACATACGGACCGTTTGTCTATTTTTCTTCCATCCATTGACAAATGAAAAAACAGACATCAATGCATCTTAATGAAAAACAGATGTAAATGGATGACCATCCGCTTCCATCAACATCCATTTTTTGTAATGGGTCAAAGCCCTATTTTTCTTCCATTAAAAAAATGGATCTGATGAAAAACGGGAAAACGGTCCGTTTTTGCATGAAAGAATAGCTCTGGGACTCAAGTGGCGAGTTGGCCTGTGAGACCCAGAGCAGCCAAAACTAATCGCACACGGCTCCAACGAATACAGATTAGCCAAAACTATTACCATTTGACCTGAACCTCTGTAGCAACCTATGCCAGGAGGGTGTTACGAAAGTATCTGTAAATGCATAATTGTTGTGGATCTAAATAGAAAACATTGTTTTAGTTTCTAAATAGAGTTGGGAAGTATAAGAACCTCTTGGCCTGTGTCTCCGCTGTTGAGATTCGCCTACCTCATCCTGTCCTGCTGGCCAATTTTATTGAGCAAGAAAATAATGGGAAAACCCCCAATTTGAATAGCTGTCATAGGTGTCCAATATCCTCTATTCATGTTCCTATTTCAGCTATTAGGGGGTGTGTCCTCTGTTTCAGAGATTTGCTCTTACTTCCTGTTGTGTTTTCTGGACAGGGAGTGAAGGGAAATCTCCCCAACAAGAAAGAGAAAAACAAAAAAAAGTTTTAATATTTGTTTCTTTAAAGTGCACTTGGGTTCAGACCATGGACATGAAAGTATTTACATATCCCTAAAACTGAACTCCAGGCAGGTATAACCAACATGCATGAATGTAGCTCTGTAATCTTTAATACATCATCAAATGTGTATTTTAAATGCAAATAGTGTAGGTACCTGAATGTGACCCCCTGATAATTGACCTTGTACAGCAGGGATAGAGTATTAGAAGAAGAAGCCAACCCCAACCTCTGTAGTTGCTTGTACTGTGAAATAATTAATCTTCAAATATCACAAATCGTAATCTCTGAAGTCAGTTTCTAACAGTTTAGAAATCTCTACTAGGTGAGGGCTGGCAGGCTTCAAAAACTCTGCTGCAATAGAAAGTATTAGTAAAAGAGTTGAGATTTCACTGTCTCTAAGTTTGAAGACGCATTTCTTCACAATGCCTATAGCTATGGAGGAGAATGAGGGCTCGATTTTTAAAGTGTTATTGCTGATTGTTAAGAATATGTTAAAACTTTGGTGTGCATAGCCTTGGCACAGGTTTAGGTGGTTGTAAAACTTTTTTTTTTTTTTCTAAAAGAAATGGTTTATACTACACTTCTCCAGTGTAATGATATTGCACAGAGTGGCCCCAAACCTATTTAAGGGTCCCCCGCTTGCACTGTCCACTCCTGCACTACTCTGTGCGCCCCCATAGGAATGCACCTGCGAGCTTGCTCCCAAGTTGGGCTGAGTGAGTCCATAGATGCAGACAGTGTGGCCCGCCCCTCCCCTGTTCCCTCCTCACAGGGTTTGATTGACAGCAGCAGGAGCCAATGGCTTCCACTGCTCTTGCGTAGCCCTATGAAGAGAGAGACCAGCACCGCTGCAGCCACTCGCAGCACTGGATCAAGAGGGCTAAGGTAGGTATAGGGGTGGGTGAGGGGGCGTTACTGCAGGGAATGCATTAATGTAAATGTTGTGCCTTTAGAACCACTTTAAAGCACACACACACACTAGATACACGTGTCTTCAGAGCCTTTCTTGTTGTTTTTGGAGCTGAGAACATAGTGTTATGATGTTCGTTTTATTTTTTTATTTTTTTTTGCAGTGTCGCTGCCATACCCAGGAATCCTCCAGCAGGTGACGGTACCACTTATCAGCAACAGTGCATGTGACGCGATGTACCACATTGGTTCCGGCCTCAGCAGCAGTGAAGTCCTCGTCCCCAGTGACCAGATCTGTGCCGGGTACAAGGCTGGAAATAAAGACTCCTGCCAGGTGAGTTATTAATGTCCTGAAAATAAATATATGTAGCGTTACCCCCGAAAGGGCTGCTGATTGATAATAAAATGTAATAAAAGTACAGTCACACAGATGAGCAGAGTTCTTCTGATAATGCAGAGACTACCATCACAATACACAATAGCGACTCCATGCACACTAACCCAGCAACTAGTCTAGGGGAAGTTCTTTTTTGGTTTGAATGCTGATAAAAATTGTATCTGGGGAGGGGAATAGGGCATGGGATACTCGGATAACTGCAAGTTCCAAAGAGGCAGACACTAACTTCACTGTCCTGTAGGTAGCGCTTCTTTGTCCCTGAGAGTAGAAGGAATGGCCAAATCAGGGACAATGTAAAGGCTGTAAAGCTACACTGGCTCTTGCATCCTTACAGCACCAACCTCACCTGGATCAGCAAACAGACTTTTACTTATGAGGCCACCAAATAGCTGCCCACACTTGGCTTCCTGTTGCCTTCTAGTGAAGTGTTAGTAGACTGGGACCTCATGGGTGAAGTCTCAGGGCTTTCTTTGTAGTTACAGGACCCTGATGAACATCAATGTAGAGCAGTAGCAAGGCCTTTCAGAGGTGGCAGCTTTCCCAGCTAGTGAATCTCCTAGGTCAAAAAAACCCTCATTAAAGGCACAGGTTCACACTGGACCAGTGGCGGCTGGTGCTCAAAATTTTGGGGGAGGTGCAAACTGAAAAATAACCCCATCAAACGCAGCTACTGTGCCCCATCAAATGCAGCTACTGTGATCCATCTAATGCAGCATTACTGTGCCCAGTCTAATGCAGCATTACTGTGCCCCGTCTAATGCAGCCTCACTGTGCCCCGTCTAATGCAGCCTCACTGTGCCCCGTCTAATGCAGCCTCACTGTGCCCCGTCTAATGCAGCCTCACTGTGCCCCATCTACTGCAGCCTCACTGTGCCCCGTCTAATGCAGCCCTGAGCCTCACTTACCTTACAGGCAGCTCCGCTCACGCTGTGCGTTCCACAGAGCTGCCAACGTCACTTGCGGGTTCCCTGAAATGGGGAATCGAAAGTAACCTCTCCACTTGAATAACAAAGCTACGGGCGGACACTGCCCGGCGCTTTAGATTGCGCCGCAAAGCAGGTCAAAGTGCACTTGAACTTTTTTTTTTTCTTCTTTTAAGGGACCTTTTAAAAAAAAAAATCTCTATCTCTACATATTTTTTTTTTTTTTGTGACTGCTTTGGGGGGGTGGCGCCCATGCGCCCCCTATGGATGGGCCGCCACTGCACTGGACACCCAGCATATAGCACAATGTCCAGTGTATCTCCGAGTCCTCACCAGTATTCTAACAGTACAAACAAATGACCCCTGCCCACCTATAGGTGGCAGCAAGGAGCACATGGAAGGGTAATGCATGTCAAACAAAACCAAAGAAAATTCCCAGTTTGACTTACCGACCAGTCTGCAACCAACCAAATTATCCTGTCCAACAGTATGCATTAAAACAGGGGTTTAGTAGTAATATACATGTGTAAGCTGCAGAGCCAATTTACGGCACCCCAGTATTATCTGCAGTCTTAACTCTAACATTTTTTTTAGAGCCTCCATAGTAGAAGTACATGCATTATAATGGATAGAGGGCAAACTAAACCCCTATTTTTAATGCATACTGTTAGACAGGATAATTTGGTTGCAGGCTTATCGGTAAGTTGAGCTGGGAATTTTCTTTGGTTTTGTTTGACATGCCTCACCCTTCCATGTGCTCCTTGCTGCAAAGGCCAGTTATAGGTGGGGGGCAGGGGCAATTTGTTTGTACTGTTAGAATACTGGTGAGGGGACACATTGGACACCTTTGCTGCCATTGTGTTATATGCTGGGTGTCCAGTGTGCCCCTGTGCCTTTTTAATGAAGGGTGGGCTCCCTCCCCAGGATCACTTACCCTCTATGTATCCATTATAATGCATGTGCTTCTATTTTGAAGGCTCTCAAAATTTATAGTTAGGACTGCAGATAATACTGGGGTGCCATGAAGTAGCTCCGCAGCTTATGCATGTATTTGCAAAATGTATGAAAACTTAAGCTCCTGCTTTTACCGCACTCTGTTAGTCAGACAGGATAATTTGGTTGGTTGCAAGCTGGTCGGTGAGTTGAGCTAGGAATTTTCTTTGGTTTGACCTAGGAGATTCACCAGCTGGGAAAGCTGCCACCTCTTGGAAATCTTGGAATTCTCTTTGTTTTTGTTTGACATGCATCACCCTTCCCTGTGCTCCTTACTGCAAAGACCAGTTATAGGTGGGGGCAGTGGCCATTTTGTTTGTATTGGTGAATCTCCTAGGCCAGATGTGTAGGGCTGTACACTTTGCACATGCCATGCTCCTAACAGGCTTCGGGGGCCGGCAGCATGAACAGTCCAACAGCAACTCGTCAGTCCTCAGCCTTATGCCCCGATACGAGTGGAAATTCCACCAGCAAAAGTCCGATGTGAGCTTTTGGTCGGAAATTCCGACCGTGTGTATGCTCCATCGGACTTTTGCTGGTGGAATTTCCACCAGCAAAAGATTGAGAGCAGGTTCTCCATTTTTCCGTCGGAAAAAGTTCCTATTGGAAATTCTGTTCGTCTGTATGCAATTCTGACGTACGAAAAAAGCACGCATGCTCGGAAGCATTGAACTTAATTTTCTCGGCTTGTCGTAGTGTTGTACATCACGCGTTCTTGGCGGTCGAAAGTTCAGAGAACATTTGTGTGACCATGTGTATGCAAGGCAAGCTTGAGCGGAATTCCCTCAGGAAAAGCCATCCAAGATTTTTCTGACGGAAATTCCGCTCGTGTGTACGGGGCATAAGGCAAGAGAATTAGCACATGGCCGCCCCAAATATTTATACCCTCTCCCATCATGCCCAAGTAGCCTGAACCTCCAACTGGAAAGGCTGGGGGAGGGGGGGGGGCGATGACTATTCATAACTTAGCCTGGCAGGGAAACCTTCTACTATAGCCAGTGATGCCTGAGATCACAATCCCACTGAACTTAGCGAGAAACCAAGTGTACAAATCAAAACTGGGCTAACTACCACCCAGCCAAAAACTAAATTTTCCTATTACCAACAACCTATCTTGGAGGGCACTACACTATAGTTTGCAAACCTCAAACCCAAAATTTCTCAATTGCATGGGTCTAAGCAGTTATTCTACAACTTTAAAATTGATTCATTTAAAGAGTGGTTATGTTAGGGTTTTGTAACCTTTATTTAGAAGTATATGCTACTCCAATATTTTTTTCTTTGCACCAGTTAAGCATATTCCTTGTGTTATTATAAGTGAATTGGCAAATGTTTTCCACAAATTTTTTTTTTTTGCAACTCGCTCTGTATCTCCACCTTTTTGTAGAGGGTGATGCACTCGCTGTGTCCTATTGCCCCGTACACACAAGCGGATTTTCCGTCAGAAAAATCTTGGATGGTTTTTCCGACGGGATTCCGCTCCAGCTTGGCTTGCATACACACGGTCACACAAAAGTTTGCTGAACTTCCGACCGTCAAGAACGAGGTGATGTACCACACTACGACGAGCCGAGAAAATTAAGTTCAATGTTTCCGAGCATGCGTCGAATTGTTTCTTGAGCATGCGTAGGAATTTTGCTCGTCGGAATTGCTACAGACGATCGGAATTTCCAATCGGAACTTTTTCCGACCGAAAAATTGAGAACCTGCTCTCAATCTCTTGCTGGCGGGAATTCGGCCAGCAAAAGTCCGATGGAGCATACAGTACACACGGTCGCATTTTCCGACCAAAAGCTCTCATCGGTCTTTTGCTGTCCGAATTTCTGATCGTGTGTACACGGCCTTAGATTTATTATTTCCAAAGGATGGTGGGTAACGGGTGGCTGAAGAACCATAATGCGCCTCCTCATCTCCTATTTTAACCCTCAAATGGTCAAATCACCCTGATGCAACTGTGTGCACTGCACATGGATGCAGTGCAGTTGTGGCGTAGCCCCATTCATTGACAAGGAGTTTAATTTTTTGCTGCGACCACAGACAAAAAGCATCATGGCCACAGCATGTGTACCGCCCTGAGTAGCTGCATGACTTATTTTGCTGGGCAGTCGGATGACAGTAAAACACCAAGGCTCAACTGCCTGCTTTTATCACCCCCATAGCTGTACAGAGGCTCGCGCATGTGTGGTTGCGGGCAGGCGCCTGCTGCACGATGTCCGTCGGCGACCTGCGATCACCTTGTACTGTGGCAGAACGGGCATCTGCCTGTGTAAACAAGACTGATTCCTGTTCTGACAGGGGGACATGTCGGAGATCTACTGTTCCCAGTGATTTCTGTCATGTCCCAGGCAGCCCCCCCCCCACAGTTAGAACACACTCAGGGAACACTTTTTATAAATAGATTTAAAAAGGGTGTTTATTGCACTTTTTTGTTTCTATATTTTTCACATACATTTTTCAAACAAAATAAACTTAACAAAACGAACTAGAATATAAAAAGGCACGTGCTACCCACGCGGGGGTGCTAGAGGAAAATTGAAGCCTTGATGACGAAGGTATGCATGAGCAACACATGGATTTAGAGGATGGTTTGTGGTTAAGAGGATGATCATTGTATCAATACAAGAACATATAGTTCAATATAACCTCGACACCGTGTATGGGCTAGCACTCCATGAGTGGCCCCGTCCTAGTTCCAGGGAACAAATTTAACCCCTTGATTGCCTCCTACTGTTAACCCCTTCCCTGCCAGAGTCATATTTACATTGATTCATTTTTTTTTTATAGCACTGATCAATGTAATACTGACACTGGTCCCCAAAAGTGTAATTTGGGGTCAGATTTGTCCGCTGCAATGTCGCAGTCCTGCTAAAAAAAAAAAACGCAGATCAGCGCTGTTACTAGTAAAAACAAATAAAAAAAATTAGTCCCTAAATCTATCCCATAGTTTGTAGACACGATAACTTTTGAGCAAACCAATTAATATATGCCTATTGCTATTTTTTTTTTTTTTACCAAAAATTATGTTGAATATATATCAGCCTAAACTGATTGATGAATGAATGAATATATATAAAATTATTATTATTTTTTTGTGGATATGTATTCTATAAAAAAAAAAATGTTCAAAATTTGTAGGTTTTTTTTTTGTTTTTGTTTGTTTGTTTTTGTTTTTTTTTGTTTATAGCGCAAAAAATATAAACCACAGAGGTGATCAAATACCACCAAAATAAATCTCTATTTGTGGGGAAAAAATACCTCAATTTTGTTTGGGTACAACGTCACACGACCCCGCAATTTGTCAGTTAAAGCTACTCAGTGTCGAATTGCAAAAAATGGCCTGTTCATTAATTAATCATCAAATCCTTCCAGTCCTTAAGTGGTTAAAGTGCATCTCTTAAAGTTTTGGGGAGGTTTCCCCCCATATGTGTATAAATATTTCTATTCCTCCGGCTCTGACTTAACCTTAGTAGGGAGGTAAAATGCATAAATGTCTCACAGCAGAGTTTCCGTGACTGGCAGAGGTCAGGCTCGGACACCGGCAGCTGTAGCAGTAGAGAGGCTCCCACCGATCAGCAGGATAGGTATACAATCAAGTCACCTTGGCGGATGATGCAGGCTTTCCCGAGTTGCTGGGTCTAAGCACTAACTGATATTCACCAGAGCTGACGGTGGAGATGGTGGAGAGCAATCTGGGACCCAGTAGCAGATGTAGCAAGTAAGTATGAGCTCCGGCGTGTTCGCACACCCCACGTGCAGAGCCTGCCAGGAAGTTGGCACTGAGCTGATCTATGCAGCCGCGCATCAGGACAATGTCTCACTGCCTGTGATCAGCGCAGTGCCGACTTCCTGGCGGGCTCTGCACGTGGGGTAGGCGAACACACTGGAGCTCATTCTTAGTAGCAAGTAGGACTCAAACAGAAGCATAGTCAGTAAACAAGCAAAAGGTCAGTAACAAGCGGTTGCAGGTTGGAATCAAGCTGAAGCATAGTCAAAGAACAAGCCAAAGGTCGGTAATTAGTGGTAGTGAAGATACAGACCGCATCTGGATTGACAAAAAAAGGTATTGGCTGGGGAGAGCACGATTATCTAGCAGACAGGAAGCACAAAGGCACGGCCTGAATAGGAAGTTCATGGGAGGAGCAAGGGCTTTAAGGTTCACCAGAAACAAGACCCAAGGCAAGCTTGTCTAACAAGTCAGGCAAGGAGCTGTCCAGCATTTTAGGTGGCTCAGCAAGAAGAGGTACTGCCAGACACAGCAATGGTTGCAGGTTCAGATCGTGGTAATAATGCTTTCAAGCTGAAAGGGAAAATTGATGACTGGCTTCACCTTCTTTATTCTTGAGCTACTGAGCCCTGTAAAGAAGGGCTTTTTCAGCAAATCAGGGGAACTGGGAAACATGCCTTTAAACTTTACTGGTGGGTCAAAAATGGCATATACAGTAGAATATGAATATGTAATAAAAGAAAATTTGTACAAAATAATTGTTGAGTATGTCTTATTGGAAATATCCTTTCAGGCAAGAAAATAGTAAAACAGTTTTTATGGCATTGTGCTAGCTGATGGGAATATAAAGAAATTGGATACTTATGCAGGTCAAAAGAGCTTGGTGAAACATACATCTCATACAGACCTGTGGGAACTGTCATGATTAAGACTAGTTGGAATATTTAACACGCCCTATTGGAAAGAATATCACTGTTTGCTTGTCTTTTTAAAAACCTCAAACTCTGCTTTTTGTGCTATTTTGTGCAGGGACTTTAGCATTTAATGCATTGCTTTGGATTCCTTCGCCACTAAGCAGCACTCATAACTGTAGACCGGAGCCAAAAAATATTTCCCAACTGACACAATTTCAGCTCTTCAGTTCATCACCATTAATTCATCTTACCTTTTTTAGAGTCATCATTCAAAAGGAAACTATCCTTCTGTTGTAGAAAACCCTCTCAGTGGTCTGGCTTTGGTTATGTCCATGATAATGTAAAACCAGCTGATGATTGTCATTTTCTCTTGCAGGGAGACTCTGGGGGTCCTTTGGTCTGTCAAGTTAATGGTCGCTGGTATCAAGCTGGCATTGTCAGCTGGGGAGATGAGTGCGCCCTACCTAACCGGCCCGGAGTTTACACCTATGTCCCTAACTATTATACGTGGATCTACTCCTATGGAGCCACTCGATCCTACTCATCTGCGTCAGTTTTTACCGCGTCCCTGCTGATGGTTCTGATTTGCTTACTCTTGCACATGTGAAGGAACGGTTGGGGACTGGAAGACAGAAAAGCTTTCTTTTTTTTTTTACATTCACTATTTAAATGAAAACTACAAACAAGCAAAGAACATTTGTGTGGAAACTGGATGGTCATCTTCGATATGGTGCTCCATGCCAACGATAAGACATTAATAGACCTTGTGTTTTTTTTGTTTTTTTTTTCATTTTTTTGTTTTACCTGTGTGCATTCTCATGTGCACATTGGTCATTTACATTTCAGGGTATGAATGTTGATTTAATTTGTACAACATCACAACTTCAAAACCTATGAAGTCAGGGCCAACTCCGCCTTCAACCAGTCAACCATAAACAGCCCAACCTACCTAGAATTTTTTTGGGCAAGACCATCTCAGGCAGCAGTTAAACGTTGGTACGATATCACAACCTCCAATAACTGTCAGCCTATGAGTTCAGGGCCAACTTGGGCATCAACAATCCAATCATAAGCATCCCAATCTGCCTAGAAGAGTTTGGACAAGACCAACTCAAGCAGCAGCTAAACTCTGAATGCATAGAACTTTGTTTTTACAGTTTTTTTATTGCAAAGATACTAAATGTTGGTGATTTGGTTATGCACAGAATCCATCGAATGTGAAGAGCCCAGTTATTTAATTATCAACCATAAGAGGCCCAACCAGGGCCATGTTTAATATTGATTAAACCCCGGGCAAACATTTTCTTGGGCCCCCCAATGCAATTTTGCTCTCCTCCTGTTCTCTCCACTCCAACCCTCCACCCCTTTAACTCTACCTGCCTCCTCTGCTCATCTTTGGACCCACCTTCCTTACCTCTATACATCCCCTCCTTGCTCACCTGTGCACCCCAAACTGTAATTCCTTTTCTGCCTACCTCTGCACACCCCACACTACCCGCCCCCCACTAATTTGCTTACCTTTGCAGAACAGGATGATGGTAGGCTTAATGACCACAGTTGCAGGAAGGAGTTTCAAGCATGCCCCTTTATCTCCCCCAGTGAGCAGCATTCAGTATAGGTGATGGTGGATATGACCTCAGGGCGGTATGATATACATATGAATGCCACCTTTATTTACTATACATATCAATGCATCTTTATATATAAACACAGGGTCTGCAGGTGAGTCATCTATACACAACAATAGGGCAGAGCTGGGCAAAATTAGTAGCAGCACTTCACACTGAGAATTCGGCACACAGCACAGGACTAAAACTTTAAGGGACGGGGAATTTAAACCAGGATAGTTGGTAAGTATGAGGCAGCTGCTTTGGGCCCCACAACAATGACAGGGCCCAGGGCAGCTGCCCCTTTTTCCCTGACTTAAAGATGGCCCTGGGCCCAACCTACTGTACCTAGAAGATGTTGACCAAGACCAACTCAAGCAGCAGTTAAACTTTAGATGGATATCATTGTGGTTGCAGAGTTCTTGCATTACAAAGTGAAGATACCAAATGTTGGTGATTGGTTATACACAGAATCCACCGCATGTGAAGAGGAAGAAAGAACCCAGTTATTTATTCACAATACTTGAATAAAGCCTGTTACTCTTTTGCATACAGTATATACCTGCAAAATTTTAGTATGTCTTTAGTATTACGGATCTCCATTTAATAATCCACAACGCCGCTTTCTATACATTCCCCTGAAAGGACAAAATACAATTTTTATCTTCATCTCGCTTTTGAAAAATGCAATACATTTTTCATGTACATTCTAATAAAAATTACATTAATAAATTATTATTTTAATAAATTATTATTTTAATAAACTTTCTGTGGAATCAGTGTGTCTTTAAGTGGGTATTTATCTGTTTTGCTATACAGCATGAGTGGCATATCTGAAAGATTTTCATAGTACATAAGTCAACCTTTCTCAACCAAGGTTCCTCAAGGTCTCCTGGGTATCCTTGGGCAATTCCTGCCTCTCAGGTCTGGTATGGATATTAAGGGGAACCCCGCACCAAAATTTTTTAAAAAAATGGCGTGGGGTCCCCCTAAAAATCCATACCAGACCCTTATCCGAGCATGCAACCTGGCAGGGTGCAGGAAAAGAGGGGGGACGAGAGAGCGGTCCCCCCCCCTCCTAAACCGTATCAGGCCACATGCCCTCAACATGGGGAGGATGTCTCCATGTTGATGGGGAAAAGGGCCTCATCCCCACAACCCTTGCCCGGTGGTTGTGGGGGTCTGCAGGCAGGGGGCTTATCGGAATCTGGAAGCCCCCTTTAACAAGGGACCCTCAGATCCCGCCCCCCCTGTGTGAAATAGTAATGGGGTACAAGTGTACCCCTACCATTTCACAAAAAAGTGTCAAAAATGTTAAAAAAGACAAGAGACGTTTTTTGACAATTCCTTTACTAATGTCTTTCCCCGTTTCTTCTTCCATCTTCTTCTGGTCTTCATTCGGTTTTCTTCTTCCTCCATCTTGTTCTTCCCCATTTCTTTCTCTTCCTCCGATCCTCTGCTTCTTCCTTTGGTCTTCTCGTCCGCATCTTCCTCCGGTGTCTTCTTCCCCGCTGCATTCTCCGGACGATCCGCATCCATGGGAGGTTTCCGCTGTGTGACGCTTCTGTTCTTCTGACAGTTCTTATATAACTGAGGGTGACAAGGTGACCCCGCCCCCTCTGACGCATGGGGACTTCATGGGGACTTCCCTATGGTTTTCCCCGTGGTGTCATCGGGGGGAGGGGTCACCCGTTACGTTATTTAATACAATGTAAAATTAACAAGGGACACCAACATAGTTGTATCTTTGATCTTATAAACTACGGGATAATGGTGTTGTGGTAACTAAATAAAAAAAAAGCATAATAATGTTATTCTTGATATCACTAGAAAAAAAAAAGCCTTTGAGAATTAGTTTGCAATAATTCCATCAGTATCACCAGCAAAGCAGCTTCATTATTATCCCATTAAAGAAGAAGAGAATTGTGTGCTGCATTTAGAGATTTCATAAGTTGCTGCGTCACGAACGTTAATTCTCCATTACGAGCACTAGTTTACAAGACCAACCACTTCCGGCTTGTCCTTGATTCTGAGCACGCGTGTTTGTACTTTGGACTTTTGTCCGATTGACTTGTGTACACATGTTCGGAAAGTCCGACAACAGACATTTGTCCGCGGAAAACTTTAAAGCCTGCCATCCAACATTTGTCCGCGGAAAATCCGACTACAATTGTCCGATGGTGCGTACACATGGTCGGATTTTTCCGCCAACAGCCTCTCATCGAACATTTCCCGGTCAGAAAATCTGATCGTGTGTACACGGCTTTAATCTCCTCTTCTCAAGAGGGAATAGATTCAGTTCCTCTAATCTTTCCTCATAGCTGATCTCCTCCATGCCTCTTATCAGTTTGGTTGCCCTTCTCTGCACTTTCTCCAGTTCCCCGATATCCTTTTTGAGAACTGGTGCCCAAAACTGAACTGCATATTCCAGATGAGGTTTTACTAATGATTTGAACAGGGGCAAAATGATATCTCTCTCTCTGGAGTCCATGCCTCTCCTAATACAAGAAAGGACTTTGCTTTCTATGGAAACCACAGCTTGGCATTGCATGCTATTAATAAGCTTATGATCTACCAGATCCTTCTCCACCATTGATTCCCCCAGTTGTACTTCCCCTAGCATGTATGATGCATATTCTTAGCCCCCAAGTGCAGAACTTTACATTTATTTACATTAAACCTCATTTGCCACATAGTTGCCCAATTAGACAGTGCATTGAGGTTGGCTTGTAAATTGGAGACATCTTGTAAGGACGTTATTCCACTGCATAGCTTGGTGTCATCTGCAAAGACAGAAATGATACTTTTAATCCCAGACTCTATATCATTGATAAAGGTACCTAGGGGTACACCACTGATAACCTTAGACCATTCCAAGTAAGAATCATTAAAGAGGATGTAAAGTCTTCCTCTTTAATTGTACCTACAGGTAAGCCTATAGTAAGACTTATCTGTAGGTACTGTAAATATCTGCACCATTTAGAAGATATTTACTATATACGCTGCTGCCGATGTCATCGGCACATGCACACTGAAGAAACGGCCTGCTCGTGCTGTGTCTTCAGGGTCTGTGCTGTGACAGGCGGCACCCGCGCGGGAGTGACGTCATCGCGGAAGTTGTTAGCGGTGCCGGTGCCGCTGCAGGGCATTGTTCTAAGGTAAGTATTTCATAATGAGCTAGTATGCGATGTATCTTTTTGACCCCAGATCTCATATTTAAGAGGTCCTGTCATGCTTTTTTCTATTACAAGAGATGTTTACATTTACACGGTTTCGTCGGCCATGCCTTCTTTGCCCTTCTTGGTTTCAGCTCCTTGGATGGGAGGACATCACAGAAGCGTTTCCGACCCGTCGGGTCCTGCGGGGTTGGAGGTGTGCAACTTATTCCCCCGATTCCTGGCATCCGGTTTCCCTCCCTATTCTCCCTGGTATCCTTTCCCTGTTCCCGTCCATTTGTTTCTCCGTTTGTGACCCTTCTCTTCTGGATCGTGGGAGATTCCTTCATTTACTGGGCCGCACGTCGGACAGAGGTTCGGAGCTACGGGAAGAATTGGGGTTTTACCTATGATCTCGACCGGATCCGCTGACTTGGGCTTCCCGGTTTATGCTAGCCTCGGGTCCTTCCAGAGTTTTTACGCATTCGGTCCCACGTGTCTGGCCCCATCATCTTGATTCTTCACGCTGGGGGGAATTATGTGGGTTATAGACGTTCTGTGACTTGATCTCTGCCATCAAGCGGGACATAGCTCAAAGCTATGCAGTTTACAACAATTTGGTGCCCATCTGGTCGGAAATTGTGCCTCAAGGGAATTACCTGCCCCCCCCCCCCCAGCTAGAACGCTTCCGTCAGAAAGTGAACGTTCAGGTCGCCAAGTTTGTTCGGCAAATAGGGGGGGTTCCTCATCCGTCACAAGGATTTGGAGGGTAAAAATGATGATCTGTTGAGACCGGATGGTGATCACCTTAATGACATTGGGTTGGATATATTCCACCTTGGCCTGCAGCGAGGTGTGGAACAGGTGCTGGCTGCGGTGGGGCGCTCGTCAGTTGTTAACTGACGGGCGTTTGGCAGTTTTCTTGACCTTGCCAGCAGTTAAAGTTGCTGTAATGGGCTATGCCCTTGATGGAAAATTGGAAATAGGCTGTCTGTCCAGCACTTATGGTAAGGACAGGCCCCACTTCCCTCTTTTGGTTAAGTGCTCACAGTACGACTGTGACTGGTACTGGTTAAATATGTTCACATGTTATGTGTTGGAATTTAATAAAGCTGTGGCCTTGCCCTTTCCAACCTAATGGCTGTAAGTGTCTTATTTAATGGAGTGAAGGGCAAGGGTGGTGGGGGATTTTATCCATTGGTGTTACGTTAAGTGGGACCTAAGCCCATTGCGCCTCAGCAGTCAAGGAAAATACCCCGACAAGTGAGGAATAAGTGGGAAGGAAGGAGGGGGAGGAAAAAAAAAGGGGGGGGGCAGGGGAAGGGGAAGGGAGGAAGGTGAAACAATGAGACAACGAAAGGAAGAAAAAACAAGAAAGAAAAAGAGGGGAAAGGAAAGAGCTAGACAAAGGCAGAAAAGAAAAAAGAATTGAAAAGATGATGTGCAAAATAACACTGCTGAGAATGGGAAGTGAGGCTGAAGCAAAAGGTAAAGTGCAATTGTGAAAAAAAGCCTGAGGTGAAACAGCCAACACTTAAAAAATTGCGTAGGAAAAGTGGAGGCGTGAGTGAAAAAAAGTGAAGGGTGAATTAGTCAGGTGAAGGGTGAAGCTAAGACAAAGTGAGAAGGATACATCGAGGACAATGAGTGATAACTGGGGTGCAAGGGAAAAGGGGAGCATGAAATGAAGGAAAGAAGTGGATAAAGACTGTGAGTTATTACCAGTGGCGTCTCCAGCTTTCATATTTAGGGGGGCACATGGGGGGACAGGGACAAAAGTAGGGGGGCAACTATAAAATGCAATATTATATATAGCTATATATATCCTGGGGCCCTTTACTACGATCCCACAACGGCCCTTTCACATGTTCTGCAGTGAGCTCCCTTCCTACTGTATTGGGCCCCCCCAGGGTGGGAACTATCAGGGTTGCAAAGGTTGTCTTGCCACCGGGCCCTGGTGTTCTACCACTGTGGGGTTTCCCCATCCTCCTCTTGCTGTCCTGCCCCTGCTATTGACAGCGCTGGTCTGGCATCTCTTTGAATTTACAGGCTGATTCTCCTATCCTAAGGACGGGAGAAATCAGTCTGTTTTTTCAGTAACGGAGAGTCCTGGTGGAGTCTGCAGGTGAGTCATCTATACACAACAATAGGGCAGAGCTGGGCAAAATTAGTAGCAGCACTTCACACTGAGAATTCGGCACACAGCACAGGACTAAAACTTTAAGGGACAGGGGAATTTAAACCAGGATAGTTTGTAAGTATGAGGCAGCTGCTTTGGGCCCCACAACAATGACAGGGCCCAGGGCAGCTGCCCCTTTTGCCCTGCCTTAAAGACGGCCCTGGGCTACGGCCAGGGCCCAACCTACTGTACCTAGAAGATGTTGGCCAAGACCAACTCAAGCAGCAGTTAAACTTTAGATGGATATCATTGTGGTTGCAGAGTTCTTGTATTACAAAGTGAAGATACTAAATGTTGGTGATTGGTTATACACAGAATCCACCGCATGTGAAAAGGAAGAAAGAACCCAGTTATTTATTCACAATACTTGAATACAGCCTGTTACTCTTTTGCATACAGTATATACCTGCAAAATGTTAGTATGTCTTCAGTATTACGGATCTCCATTTAATAATCCACAACGCCGATTTCTATACATTTCCCTGTAAGGACAAAATACAATTTTTATCTTCATCTCGGATCACATCCATGACTAAGACATCCAACATTTTTCATCTACATTCTAATAAAGATTACATTAATACATTATTATTTTAATAAACGTTCTGTGGAATCAGTGTGTCTTTAAGTTGGTATTTATCCATTTTGCTATACAGCATGAGTGGCAGTTTCATATCTGAAAGATTTTCATAGTACATAAGTCAACCTTTCTCAACCAAGGTTCCTCAAGGTCTCCTGGGTATCCTTGGGCAATTCCTGCCTCTCAGATAAGTAACTGCTGACACCAATGATCTTTTCAGCTGTCTGTAGGGGGATTATTCCCAATGACCACAAATGCAAGGAGCCTTCTTCGCAGTGACCATCACAGTATTGTACTGTGAGCAGTAGATATAGTCAATATTAGTACGCCAACACCAATAGAATCCAGATGGCTGCACTTCTTTATGGCTTTATTAATACCTTGTCATGACTAAGCACCTGGTAGGCATTAACTGCTTGCCGCCGCCCACCGTCAAATAACGGCGGATCGGTGCAGCTCTCGTTCTGGAACGCCGTCATATGAATGGCCAAGATTGGCCGCTCTCGTGGGGGCACACAGCATGGCGATTGCGGCCGCACCGTGTTGCTAGGACATGGCGCGACCCCGATTTCTGTAAAGAGCCGCGTCCGTGGCTCTTTAACCCTGTGATCAGCTGTGTCCAATCACAGCCGGTCACATGTAAACAAGGCAGTGATGGTATTCGGCTCCTCCCGCCTCACACTGACAGTGTGTGGCGAGGAGAGCCAATCAGCGGCATCTCCACGCAGGGGGACATCTAGGAATGTCAGCGGGGCACTGATCATCAGTGCCCTGATTACCATATTGCAATATAGTGTCACAAATCAGTGCCCACCAATGCCAGCTATCAGTGACCACCAGTGGCAGCAATCAGTGCCCACCACTGCCTACAAGTGCCACAATCGGTGCCCATTAGTGATCCCAGTGAGTGCTGGCAATCAGTGGTGCCTATCAGTGATGCCCATCACTGCTGTCAATCCATGCCCATCAGTGCCACATATCAGTGCCCATAAGTGTGGCATATTAGTGCCTCCTAATCAGTGCCCATAAGTGCCACCTCATCAATAGGGATAGGCTGAACACCCCCCTGTTCGGTTCACAGCAGAACATGCGAACAGGCAAAAAATTTGTTCGAACACATGAACACTGTTAAAGTCTATGGGACACAAACATGAAAAATCCAAAGTGCTAATTTTAAGGGTTAATATGCAAGTTATTGTCATAAAAAGTGTTTGGGGACCTGGGTCCTGCCCCAGGGGACATGAATCAATGCAAAAAAAAGTTTTAAAAACGGCCATTTTTTTCGGGAGCAGTGATTTTAATAATGCTTAAAGTGAAACAATAAAAGTGAAATATTCCTTTAAATTTCGTACATGGGGTGTGTCTATAGTATGCCTGTAAAGGGACGCATGTTTCCTGTGTTTAGAACAGTCCCAGAGCAAAATGACATTTCTAAAGGAAAAGAAAGTAATTTAAAAGTGCTAGCGGTAGCGCCGGCAACTATAATGAATTGTCGGTTCTCTGCAATACTCATAAAAGTCCTTGATAAAAACGGCCTGGGATTCCCCCACAGTGCATTACCAGGCCCTTTGTGTCTGGTATGAATATTAAGGGGAAACCCGAACCAAAATGAATTTAAAAAAAAAAATGCGTGGGGATTCCCCCAAATTCCATACCAGGCCCTTAAGGTCTGGTACGGATATTAAGGGGAACCCCGCACCAAAATTTAAAAAAAAATGGCGTGGGGTCCCCCTCAAAATCCATACTAGACCCTTCAGGTCTAGTATGGATTTTAAGTGGAACCCTGCGCCAAAATAAAAGAAAAAATTGGCGTGAGTGTCCCCCTAAAAATCCATACCAGACCCTTATCAGAGCACGCAACCTGGCAGGGTGCAGGAAAAGAGGGGGGGACGAGAGAGCGCCCCCCCCTCCTAAACCGTATCAGGCCACATGCCCTCAACATGGGGAGGATGTCTCCATGTTGATGGGGACAAGGGCCTCATCCCCACAACCCTTGCACAGTGGTTGTGGGGATCTGCGGGCGGGGGGCTTATCGGAATCTGGAAGCCCCCTTTAACAAGGGGACCCCCAGATCCCGCCCCCTCTGTGTAAAATAGTAGTGGGGTAATGTGATGTAAATGTACCCCTACCATTTCACAAAAAAGTGTCAAAAATGTTAAAAAAGACAAGAGACGTTTTTTGACAACTCCTTTACTAATGTCTTTCCCCGTTTCTTCTTCCATCTTCTTCTGGTCTTCATTCGGTTTTCTTCCTCCATCTTGTTCTTCCCCATTTCTTCCTCTTCCTCCAATCCTCTGCTTCTTCCTTCAGTCTTCTCGTCCGAATCTTCCTCCGGTGTCTTCTTCCCGCTGCGTTCTCCGGACAATCCGCATCCATGGGAGGTTCCCGCTGTGTGACGCTTCTGTTCTTCTGACAGTTCTTATATAACTGAGGGTGACAAGGTGACCCCACCCCCTCTGACGCACGGGGACTTCATGGGGACTTCCCTATGTTTTTTTCCCGTGGTGTCATCGGGTGGAGGGGTCACCCGCTACGTTATTTAATACAATGTAAAATTAACAAGGGACACCAACATAGTTGTATCTTTGATCTTATAAACTGCGGGATAATGGTGTTGTGGTAACTTGCCCAAATAAAAAAAAAAAAAGCATAATAATATTATTCTTGATATCACTAGAAAAAAAAAAGCCTTTGAAAATTTGTTTGCAATAACTCCATCAGTATCACCAGCAAAGCAGCTTCATTATTATCCCATTAAAGAAGAAGAGAATTGTGCGCTTCATTTCGAGATTTCATAATTTGCTGCATCACGAACGTTAATTCTCCATTACGAGCACTAGTTTACAAGACCGACCACTTCCGGCTTGTCCTTGATTCCGAGCATGCGTGTTTGTACTTTGGACTTTTGTCCGATTGACTTGTGTACACATGCTCGGAAAGTCCGACAACAGACATTTGTCCGCGGAAAATTTTAAAGCCTGCCATCCAACATTTGTCCGCGGAAAATCCGACAACAATTGTCCGATGGAGCGTACACACGGTCGGATTTTCCCGCCAACAGCCTCTCATCGAACATTTCCGGTCGGAAAATCTGATCGTGTGTACACGGCTTTAATCTCCTCTTCTCTAGAGGGAATAGATTCAGTTCCTCTAATCTTTCCTCATAGCTGAGCTCCTCCATGCCTCTTATCAGTTTGGTTGCCCTTCTCTGCACTTTCTCCAGTTCCCTGATATCCTTTTTGAGAACTGGTGCCCAAAACTGAACTGCATATTCCAGATGAGGTTTTACTAATGATTTGAAAAGGGGGGCAAAATTCTCTCTCTCTCTCTCTCTCTCTCTCTCTGGAGTCCATACCGCTCCTAATACAAGAAAGGACTTTGCTTTCTATGGAAACCACAGCTTGGCATTACATGCTATTATTAAGCTTATGATCTACCAGATCCTTCTTCACCATTGATTCCCCCAGTTGTACTCCCCCTAGCATGTATGATGCATGCATATTCTTAGCCCCCAAGTGCAGAACTTTACATTTATCTACATTAAACCTCATTTGCCACACAGTTGCCCAATTAGACAGAGCATTGAGGTCGGCTTGTAAATTGGAGACATCCTGTAAGGACGTTGTTCCACTGCATAGCTTGGTGTAAAGACAGAAGTTATACTTTTAATCCCAGACTCTATATCATTGATAAAGGTAATAAAAAGTAAGGGTCCCAGCACTGAACCTTGGGGTACACCACTGATAACCTTAGACCATTCCAAGTAAGAATCATTAAAGAGGATGTAAAGTCTTCCTCTTTAATTGTACCTACAGGTGAGCTTATAGTAAGACTTATCTGTAGGTACTGTAAATATCTGCACCGTTTAGAAGATATTTACTATATACGCTGCCGCCGATGTCATCGGCACATGCACACTGAAGAAACGACCTGCTCGTGCTGTTTCTTCAGGGCCCGTGCTGTGACCAGCGGCACCCGCACGCATGCGTGGGTGTGACGTCATCGCGGCTCCGGGCCAATCACAGCGCCAGAGCCCGTGAACCCGGAAGTAACTCCGGGGAAGATGTTAGCGGTGTGCCGGTGCTACTGCAGGGCATTGTTCTAAGGTAAGTATTTCATTATGAGCTAGTATGCGATGCATCTTTTTGACCCCAGATCTCATATTTAAGAGATCCTGTCATGCTTTTTTTCTATTACAAGAGATGTTTACATTCCTTGTAATAGGAGTAAAAATGACACATTTTTTTTAAAAGAACAGAGTAAAAATAAAAAATAAAAGGTAAAATAAATAAGAAAAAAAAAATTTTTTTAGATGTGCCCCGTCCTGACGAGCTCGCGCACAGAAGTGAACGCATACATGAGTAGTGCCCGTGGTGTTTAAACCACACATGTGAGGTATCACCACGATCGTTAGAGCGAGAGCAATAATTCTAGCCCTAGACCTCCTCTGTAACGCAAAACATGCAACCTGTAGAATTTTTTAAACGTCACCTATGGAGATTTTAAGGGTAAAAGTTTGTCGCCATTCCATGAGCGGGCGCAATTTTGAAGCGTGACATGTTGGGTATCAATTTACTCGGCGTAACATTATCTTTCCCAATATAAAAAAATAAAATTGGGCTAACTTTACTGTTGTCTTATTTTTAATTTTAAAAATGTGTATTTTTTCCACAAAAAGTGCACTTGTAAGACCTTGTGTGACAGAAAGTATTGCAACGACCGCCATTTTATTCTCTAGGGTGTTAGAAAAAAATTATAGATATATATAATGTTTGGGGGTTCTAATTTTCTAGCAAAAAACCTGTATTTAACTTGTAAACAACAAATCTCGGAAAGAGGCTCGGTCCTTAAGTTGTTAAACTGTGATCATCTGAGGACAATGGAACACTTGGGAAAACAAAATTGCTGCACACCCCGAGTAATGTATGTCAGAAAAAAGGGAATTGTCCCCCCAGGAAAAAGGGTTTTTCTAGGCAGCAGGCAATATGAAAAGGGGACACTAAATTAAAAGAATAGTCTTTATTGGAACAAAATGACAATAAAGTTAAAACATGAGCTGTGGTACAGGAGATATAAAAAGCACAATAGCGCATGTAAAACTACACACAATTGTACAAATAATCAAGCTCTTGGATAAAGCTGGCGCGTTTCGACCCCATCAGGTCTTCTTCAGAGGATAAGTATGCGCTGTAGAAAAGATTGCATGCATGAAAAATATATCAATGCGCGTATACATGATTATATATAATAAATGTAGAGATACAGAACAATTTATGGCATAGTTACCAATCACGTGTGTATAGCCATTTCTCCTGAATCTGAAGTTTTTAAAAGACTTTCACCACCTGGTTTCGGCCCGGGTCCCCCCGGCCCGCCAACGCCCCAAGGGGGGAAGGCTGAGCACAACTGCGCAACTTACGATGGATTACAATTGTGGAATTGCCCTATAGTCGGCAAGGGGCGTGTGGGCAAGCAGCACCTGCAATCTTCACATCAAGCAACAGCACTGTTAGTGCTTATAAGGAGATACAACTAAGATTTTGATTATAAGTATGTGTACTTAATTGGGTAAAAGGGTTAATGATAATAATCATGATGTTAGTTAGATTTAAGCTATTGTACCTACTGTATTTATCGGCGTATAAATCAGGGGAAAATCGTGGGTGCGTGTTATACGCCGATCCCCACTGTCTGTGTGCCAAAAAAGAGCGAGCGCCGCCGAATAAACGAGCGCCACTGAAAAAGCGAGCGCCGCCGAAAAAAAACGAGTGCCTCCGAAAATGACCGAGCCGAGTGCTCGGCTCCGCTCGCAGTCACGCCGTCCTGCCTCCCTGCTGTCTCTGAGAGGATGAGGAGCGAGTGCTGCCGAAAAAGACCGAGCCGAGTGCTCGGCTCTGCACGCAGTCCCGCCCAGCTCCTATGATAGGCATAACACTCCATCCAATGGTGGGACTGGGCGGGACTGCGAGCGGAGCCGAGCCGAGTACACAGTACACTCGGCTCGGTCTTTTTCGGCAGCGCTCGCTCCTCATTCTCTGAGACAGCAGGGAGGCGTGGAGGCGTGACAAGCCGAGTACACAGGCTCTGTCTATCTCGGCGGCAAATTTAAACAATTAAATGCTGCAAACGGCACGCGGCACAGGGCAAGGCTGCACTGGGCAAGGCTGCATATGACAATGAGCAAGGCTGCATATGACAATGGGCAAGGCTGCACTGGGCAAGGTTGCATATGACAATGGGCAAGGCTGCAAATGGCACTTAGCAAGGCTGCAAATGGCACTGGGCAAGGCTGCAGATGGACACTGATCATTCTGCAATGATGGACAAGGCTGCAGATGGACACTGATAAGGCTGCATTGATTGGCATTTAAATGTAAGCTTTTTTCCTTAAACTTCCCTTCTAAAAGTTTTTTTCCTTAAAATGCCCTCCTAAACTTGGGGTGCGTGTTATACGCCGGTGCGTGTTATACGCCAATAAATACGGTAATTATCACGACAAGCAACATAAGAATGAATTATGTACTTAATGATAAAAATTATAACGTGTATCCAAGTATAGTGGTAGGACTCATGAGGTGAATGAAGTGAAAAAAAGAAAAGAAAACAGGAATAGAATAGTGGGAGGAAGGAGAGAAAGAAAGGAAAGAGAGAAGAACGAATGAAGGCCTCTTGAACTCTCTAGGGAAAGAGAGCCTTGACCGATGGGAGCATGGCTAGGTGTGTGACAAGGGGAACGATTGGTTGGGACATGGGGATGGGATGGGCCTGAGCTCAGGAAATCGTGTGCCCCAGGGAATTCTGGGTCTTTCGGAAGAGTCTTTGGAAGAGCTGGGATGCTACTTTCAGGGAAGCTACTTTTTGACATGTGCCTTCCCATGGGCTGTGCTATTTCTTGGTATTTCTTTGAACTCTCCAGTAGTTTTCTTGAACGGGTAGTTGTACAGGGGACTGGTTTGCAGTCCGTGTTACACTATTTGGATAACTTCCTCTATTATATCCGTATCACCAAGCCCATGACTTGGGGATGTGGCTGTCCTTCCTCCAGTCCTACAACGGCCAGTCATGTTGGTTGCTGGAGGAGGTAATGAACTCACAGCTGGAGCTATACACTGATGCGGCAGGATTCTGTGGTTTCGGTGTTTTTACAAGGGGAGTGGTCTGCTGAATGTTGGCCGGCCTCATGGGCCCGCATGGATCTTTCGCGCAACCTCACATGGCTGGAGCGCTTTCCGATTATTGTCGCCAATGAGCGGTGGGGCGAGCGGTTGCGTAATCGATAGGTGGGTTTTTTCTGGTCCGATAACATGAGCGTGGTGCAGGTGGTCAGTCAATAGTCTGCTAGATCCCCTCTGGTCATGTCGTTGCTGTGTTTTTTGGTTTTAAAGTGCCTGCAGTTTAATGTTTGCTTTAGAGTTAGGCATGTCCCTGGAACTGCTAATGATATTGCCGATGCTCCCTCTCGTTTACAGCTCCATCATTTCTGCGCCCTTGCCCCGTCGGCTTCCCCGGAGGGCCTCCCCTGTCCGGCCTACTTGTGGAACCTCGTTTTCGAGGTTTGCCAGTCCTCTGGGTGTCGCCTTCCCTTTGGACGTGGGCGTCGTACTGCCGCGTGTGGGACAAATGGGTCCAGGCGTCGGGCGGTCAGTTTTCCATCTCGTCTTCACAGGTAATACGCGTGGCTTTGTTTCTTACCTTGTTTATTTACTACAAGAGGTTCTTCAGGTTGCCACGGTTTCGTCGGCCATGCCTTCTTTGTCCTTCTTGGTTTCAGCTCCTTGGGTGGGAGGACATCACAGAAGCGTTTCCGACCCGTCGGGTCCTGCGGGGTTGGAGGTGTGCAACTTATTCCCCCGATTCCTGGCATCCGGATTCCCTCCCAATTCTCTCCGGTATCCTTTCCCTGTTACCGTCCGTTTGTTTCCCCGTTTGAGACCCTTCTCTTCTGGATCGTGAGAGATTCCTTCATTTACTGGGCCGCGCGTCGGGCGGAGGTTCGGAGCTACGGGAAGAATTGGGGTTTTACCTATGATCTCGACCGGATCCGCTGACTTGGGCTTCACGGTTTACGCTGGCCTCGGTCCTTCCAGAGTGTTTACGCATTCGGTCCCACGTGTCTGGCCCCATCATCTTGATTCTTCACGCTGGGGGGAATTATGTGGGTTATAGACATTCTGTGACTTGATCTCTGCCATCAAGTGGGACATTGCTTAATGCTATGCATATTACACCAATTTGGTGCCCATCTGGTCGAACAGGTGCTGGCTGCGGTGAGACGCTCGTCAGTTGTTAACTGACAGGCGTTTGGCAGTTTTCTTGACCTTGCCAGCAGTTAAAGTTACTGTAGTAGGCTATGCCCTTGATGGAAAATTGGAAATAGGCTTTCTGTCCAGCACTTATGGTAAGGACAGGCCCCACTTCCCTCTTTTGGTTAAGTGCTCACAGTACGACTGTGACTGGTACTGGTTAAATATGTTCACATGTTATGTGTTGGAATTTAATAAAGCTGTGGCCTTGCCCTTTCCAACCTAATGGTTGTAAGTGTCTTATTTAATGGAGTGAAGGGCAAGGGTGGTGGGGGATTTTATCCCTTGGTGTTACGTTAAGTGGGACTTAAGCCCATTGCACCTCAGCAGTCATGAAGGCCTCTTGAACCCCCTAGGGAAAGAGAGCCTTGACTGATGGGGGCATGGCTAGGTGTGTGACAAGGGGAACGATTGGTTGGGACATGGGGATGAGATGGGCCTGAGCTCAGGAAATCGTGTGCCCCAGGGAATTCTGGGTCTTTCGGAAGAGTCGTTGGAAGAGCTGCCCACCCTCCCACCCCCTTTTTTCCTATGTTTGTTATGTCAGAGCTTGCTGCGGTTTTCTTGACCTTGCCAGCAGTTAAAGTTGCTCTAATGGGCTATGCCCTTGATGGAAAATTGGAAATAGGCTGTATGTCCAGCAGTTATGGTAAGCACAATCCCCACTTCCCTCTTTTGGTTAAGTGCTCACAGTACGACTGTCACTGGTACTGGTTAAATATGTTCACATGTTATGTGTTGGAATTTAATAAAGCTGTGGCCTTGCCCTTTCCAACCTAATGGTTGTAAGTGTCTTATTTAATGGAGTGAAGGGCAAGGGTGGTGGGGGATTTTATCCCTTGGTGTTACGTTAAGTGGGACCTAAGCCCATTGCGCCTCAGCAGTCAAGGAAAATACCCCGACAAGTGAGGAATAAGTGGGAAGGAAGGAGGGGGAGGAAAAAAAAGGGGGGGGGCAGGGGAAGGGAGTAAGGTGAAGGAAAAGCAAAATGGGGGAAAAAAAGGGGGGGGGGACAATGAAAGGAAGAAAAAACAAGAAAGAAAAAGAGGGGAAAGGAAAGAGCTAGACAAAGGCAGAAAAGAAAAAAGAATTGAAAAGATGTGCAAAATAACACTGCTGAGAATGGGAAGTGAGGCTGAAGCAAAAGGGAAAGTGCAATTGTGAAAAAAAGCCTGAGGTGAAACAGCCAACACTGAAAAAATTGTGTAGGAAAAGTGGAGGCGTGAGTGAAAAAAAGTGAAGGGTGAATTAGTCAGGTGAAGGGTGAAGCTAAGACAAGGTGAGAAGGATACATCGAGGACAATGAGTGATAACTGGGGTGCAAGGGAAAAGGGGAGCATGAAATGAAGGAAAGAAGTGGATAAAGATTGTGAGTTATTACCAGTGGCGTCTCCAGCTTTCATATTTGGGGGGGAACATGAGGGGACAGGGACAAAAGTAGGGGGGCAACTATAAAATGCAATATTATATATATCTATATATATCCTGGGGCCCTTTACTACGATCCCACAACAGCCCTTTTACATGTTCTGCAGTGAGCTCACGTCCTACTGTATTGCCCCCCCCCCCCAGGGTTGCAGAAAACAAGAGATATATGTCACCAGCATACCAAGAAAATATAAGGGTCCAAGGCAGTGGGAGAACTATCAGGGTTGCAAAGGTTGTCTTGCCGGGCCCTGGTTGTTCTGCCACTGTGGGGTTCCCCAGCCTCCTCTTGCTGTCCTGCCCCTGCTATTGACAGGCGCTGGTCTGGCATCTCTTGGAATTTACAGGCTGGTTCTCCTGTCCTAAGGATGGGAGAAATCAGTCTGTTTTTTTAGTAACTGAGAGTCCTGGTGGAGTCCTTCCTGCAACTCGCTCTTCTCCCTGCCAATGAGGATGCAGGGGAAGGAGCAGATCGGGCGGCCGTGGTTGTGTGAACGCTCGCATTATGCAGTGTCAGCGATCATAGGGAGGGGGGAGAATTACCCGCAGGAGCTGACTGGGGATGCTCTCCCTCTTAGACATTGCCTTTTTGTAAAAAAAATATATATATATTTTTTTTTTTTTAAATTGGGGGGGGGGCACATGGTGGGGCATAGCATAATTTGGGGGGGGGGGGGGGGGTCAGAGCCCCCTCTGCCCCCCCCCCAGGGACGCCATTGGTTATTACCTTAAAAATGCAGGACGTGTGGGCAATATACCAACACAGAAGGAACAATATTTGTAGTAGCACACAGTGAGTATTGAAAGCAGAAAACTGCCAGATCTAAAATAGAATTATTAAAAAGTATTTTTATCGCTATCAAATATTGAGAGGAATAAGGACCGTCAAGGCATGAATATGGGGCGTCGGGTCCAGACCTAGAGAGTATAAAGATATAGCATAAGTTACCTGTCACAGAAGTGCTCCTAAATCAATGAACTTCCTGCTGGAGCAGTGGGGATCAAAAGAAGGATCCCGCAATTGCTACCAGCATTAAGTATCAAAGATTGGACACTAATTGTTGCTGAGATCAGTTGCAGGTGCACGCCAGCCACCCCCACCTTACTCGCCTGTACAGGGACAGCGCCGATAATGTCGGCACTCCACATGTAATTCACCCGGCGTTTGGCATCGCTGTCATTTCCGCCGCAAAGGCGTGGCGTCGTGACGTCACACGCGCGCGCACCCATGTGCGAGCGGGCATGGCGCCCGGAGAGATCCGGAATACCGCTGGCAGGGGAAGCCACGTCCAAGAAGGTCAAACTCTAGTAGACGTGTAGAAAAGAGCATTGGACACAGCTGGTCACATGGTAAAGAGTCGCTGTGATTGGCTCTTTAACCCGATCTGTAAACAGCTGTGTCCAAAATAGTGTGGGTGGGTGGGAGGTGGTTAAAGTGGTTGTAAACCTCAGACATGAAATATGAACAAAGCATATCCCTCTATAGTGTGTACTTGTCTCAATTAGGAGCCTTAAGTGTCATTTCTGTCTGCTGCTTTGTTCATCTGCTATCAGTCACTTCTGACAAGTTTTCCTGACACCAAGAGAAAAAAGGTGAAGGGGAGGATTCTCCAGCACACAGCCTGTGATTGACAGCTCTGTACCCAAACTACATTTTTATCATTTTTTTTTATCATTTTCTTCCCACAAATAGAGCTTTCTTTTGATGGTATTTGATCACCTCTGGGTTTTTGATGTTTTGCTAAACAAACTAGAAAAGACCGAAAGTTTTGAAAAAAATACGTTTTTCTTTGTTTCTGTTATAAAATTTTGTTTTCTCCTTCACTAAACGGACACCAATGAGGCGGCACTGATGGGCACAGATGAGGCGGGACGGATGAGGCGGCACTGATGAGGAGGCACTTATATACAGCACTGATGGGCACTGATGAGGAGGCATGCAGCACTGATAGGCGGCACCGATATGCAGCACTGGTGGGCAGTGATAGGCTGCAATGATATGCAGCACTGATAGGTGACACTGATGGGCACTAATAGATGGCACTGATAGGCAGCACTGATGAGGAGGCACTGACAGTCATTACTGATTGGCATCTGTGAAGGGCACCAACATGCGTTACTGATTAGCACAGATTGGAATTTTGATGGGCACTAATTGGCATTTGGTGGGCACTAATTGGCATTTGGTGGGCACTGATTGGCATTTTGGTGGGCACCGATTGGCATTTGGTGGGCACTGATTGGCATTTGGTGGGCACTGATTGGCATTTTGGTGGGCACCGATTGGCATTTTGGTGGGCACCTCTGATGGGGGCTGCGCTGATAATCAATGCGCTGATTATTAGCGCAGACCCCCCGTCTCTGTCAGGAGTGCCACCGATTGGCTCTCCCTGTCAGCACGAACAGAGGAAAGCCATTTCCTGACACATCCTGGTTACCGCTGTGATCAGCTGTTATTGGTCACATCTGATCACATGGTTAAGAGCCTACATCATAGGCTGTTTACCACGATCGTAGATGCGGTGTGTCAAAGTGACACATAGCGCCACCGATCACCGCGCTGCGCACACCTGGGGGCACGCACGAGCGGCTTATCCTGCTGGCCGTCATATGACGCCCAGTCAGGATAATGGAGCCACATTGCGGATTTAAATCCACAATAGGGCGGGCGGGAGGAGTGGTAAAGCAACATTTAAAGCATGTGAACGATAATCTGTTCAATGCTCACTCTTACCTTTCAATGCCATTGCACGGCTTTGCAGTGACTTGGAAAAATTCTTGTCACTGGTGGCGCTCTTTTGTTCTGATGGGCCTCAAACGTATGGGAACTGCCTCGTGCCGGTTTTCAAAGTTCCAAAAGACGTCAAACTCTTTAAAACGACAGCATCAAAACTCGTGCGGTTGCACGTTTAGCAAACATCTGCTTCCGCAATTTCAGTCAAATGAAAAGATATTTTTTTTTTAGGTAAATGTAACTCAATTAGCCACTTCAGATTTGGCTGCTCAATGACCAGGCCATTTTTTGTGATTCGGCACTGCGTCACTTTAACTGACAATTGCGCGGTCGTGCGACGTTGTACCCCAACAAAATTGACGTCCTTTTTTTCCCACACATAGAGTTTTCTTTTGGTGGTATTTGATCACCTCTGCTGTTTTTTATTTTTTGCGCCATAAACAAAAGAGCGACAATTTTGAAAAAAGCACAATATCTTTTACTTTTTGCTATAATAAATATCCCGCATTTTTTCTAAAAAAAACTACATAGGTCAATATGTATTCTTCTACATATTCTTGGTAAAAAAAAAATCACAATAAGTGTATATTGATTGGTTTGCGTAAAAGTTATAACGTTTACAAAATAGGGGAAAGATTTATGGCATTTTTATTATTATTTTTTTTATTTTTTTTACTAGTAATGGGGGTGATCTGCGATTTTTATCGGGACTGCGATATTGCGGCGGACCGATCGGACACTTTTGACACATTTTTGGGACCATTCACATTTATACAGCGATCAGTGCTATAAAATGCACTGATTACTGTATAAATGTCACTGGCACTGAAGGGGTTAACACTAGGGGGCGATCAAGGGGTTAATTGTGTTCCCTCAGTGTGTGTTCTAACTGTAGGGGGGAGGGGACTGACTGGAGGAAATGACAGATCGGTGTTCATACATAGTATGAAAACGCAATCTGTCTCTACTCCCCTGAGAGAACTGGGATCTGTGTGTTTACAAACAGACAGATCCCGGTTTTCGCTCTGTCACAAGCGATCGCGGGAGCCCGGAGGTCATAGCGCCCGCTGGGCACTAGGGTTGCCACCTGTCCTGGATTCACCCGGACAGTTCGGGTTTTGAATCATGTGTCCGGGTTTCAGTCCACCTAAAACCCGGACACAATATTCAGACAGGAATGTGGCTCAGAACAGGGCCTGATAGGAGGGTGAGGGGGACACTATGCACGCCGCATTACTATTCTCTTTGGAGCACCCAGGTCTTTTACAATCCTATAGAGCAGGGATATGCAATTAGCGGACCTACAGCTGTTGAAGAACTACAAGTCCCATGAGGCATAGCAAGACTCTCGAAAGTCACAAGCATAACACCCAGAGGCATGATGGGACTTGTAGTTTTGCAACAGCTGGAGGTCGGCTAATAGCATATCCCTGCTATAGAGTATGCTAAGAAAAAAAAGTTTTGCTGTGGGCCGCTAAAGCGTTCCGGTTTGGCTTGAAGAAAAAGTGACAACCCTACTGGGCACTCACATTGGCTCCGGGCACATGCTGCGGGCGCGTGCGCCCCCCCCCTAGTGGCCAAAAGGCGAAGTGACGTAAGGTAACGTCGTTTCGCCCAAGCCGTGCCATTCTGCCGCAGTAAAACTGCGGCGGCTGGTCGGCAAGAGGTTAGAATATGGAAACGCACATACCTTAAAAGTTTTGTCCAGATTATTCAATATTATACACTATTTTTGAAAATTGTAAAAGGTATATTTTAAGAACGAATGAAAATTAAGTAAAATACTTAAAATATCAAAGTAAATGAATTAACATGTATTTATTTGTTGAAAATTATAAAATTATTATGGTAAAATTACAAGCCAACAGAATAATTTTTATCAGCGTACATTTAGGGCTCTATGCATTTAGAGGGGAAAGCCTGGCATTCAGAAAAGCTACCTTCTGGGCATATAGCCCTGAATGCATTGGGTCCTACAGTAGATGTGCCTTATGCCCCGTCCACACGATCGGAAATGCCGCCAGCAAAACTCCGATGAGAGCTTTTGGTCGGAAAATGCGACCGTGTGTATGCTCCATCGGACTTTTGCTGGCCGAATTCCAGCCAGCAAAAGATTGAGAGCATGTTCTCTATTTTTCGGTTGAAAAAAATTCCTATCCGAAAATGCGATCGTCTGTATGCAGTTCCGACGCGCAAAAAAAAACACGCATGCTCGGAAACAATTCGATGCATGCTCAGAAGCATTGAACTTCATTTTCTCGGCTCGTCGTAGTGTTGTACGTCACCGCGTTCTTGACGGTCAGAGAACTTTTGTGTGACCCGTGTGTACGTAAGGCAAGCTTGAACGGAATCCCGTCAGAAAAACCATCCCAAGATTTTTCCGACGGAAATTCCACTCGTGTGTACGCGGAATTAGACTTTTATAGGCTGCAGGCAGCGTGGCTGAATGCTGTATCTGTGCCTCGCGGGTATAATAAAACACCGTAATTACACACACATTGGGCTAGAATAGATTAGAATAAACAGAAAATAAAAATTGCAGCGGAAATGTTTCTACTTGAACTGGTTTCTGTTGAGACTGGTTTCTAGCGGATGATATATCACCTCCCATGATGACTGCAGGGGTTGTGTGATTGTGACCAATGAAGATGTTATGCTTCGCATTCAAAAAAAGAGAAGAAAACATCCCATAGAACAGGTTTGTCCACATTTTGGAGCTGTAGACGGGGCTGCTAGTAGTGTACCTGGTCAGTGGTGTGAGTAAGAGAGCAGAGCGGAGGAAAATGATGGAAAATGCTAAATATTTAATTGGATTTCTACTCCTGGCAGGTAAGCGATAATTCCTTTCTGTTATTTATATATAATTGTGTTAATAGTAGTGATTGCCTTCTTCAGACTTCCCCTCCCACTAATCCTTGTACATTAAAGAGATCACGTAGATCCCCAGTCTGCCTTTATCTACTTAGTCTCCGGGTCTGTACGCCTGCTGTGCCCATTAAGAGAGGTTCCCACCATCCCTGTGCTAAGTTCCTGGGTCTGTACGCCTCTTGTGGCCATTATAAGGGGTTCCCACCATCCCTGTGCTAAGTTTCCAGGTCTGTATGCCTCTTGTGGCCATTATGAGAGGTTCCCACCATCCCTGTGCTAAGTTCCCGGGTCTGTACACCTGCTGTGGCCATTATGAGAGGTTCCCACCATCCCTGTGCTAAGTTCCTGGGTCTGTACGCCTCTTGTGGCCATTATGAGAGGTTCCCACCATCCCTGTGCTAAGTTCCTGGGTCTGTATGCCTCTTGTGGCCATTATGAGAGGTTCCCACCATCCCTGTGCTAAGTTCCTGGGTCTGTACACCTGCTGTGGCCATTATGAGAGGTTCCCACCAACCCTGTGCTAAGTTCCTGGGTCTGTACGCCTCTTGTGGCCATTATGAGAGGTTCCCACCATCCCTGTGCTAAGTTCCAGGGTCTGTACGCCTCTTGTGGCCATTATGAGTGGTTCCCACCATCCCTGTGCTAAGTTCCCGGGTCTGTACACCTGCTGTGGCCATTATGAGAGGTTCCCACCATCCCTGTGCTGAGTTCCCAGGTCTGTACACCTGCTATGCCCATTATGAGGGGTTCCCACCATCCCTGTGCTGAGTTCCAGGTCTGTACACCTGCTATGCCCATTATGAGAGGTCCCCACCATCCCTGTGCTGAGTTCCCAGGTCTGTACACCTGCTATGCCCATTATGAGAGGTCCCCACCATCCCTATGCTGATTTCACAGGTCTGTACACCCGCTGTGCCCATTATGAGAGATCCCCACTATCCCTGTGCTGAGTTTCCGGGTCTATACACCTGCTGTGCCCATTGTGAGGGGTTCTCACCATCCCTGTGCTAAGTTCCTGGGTCTGTACGCCTCTTGTGGCCATTATGAGAGGTTCCCACCATCCCTGTGCTAAGTTCCTGGGTCTGTATGCCTCTTGTGGCCATTATGAGAGGTTCCCACCATCCCTGTGCTAAGTTCCTGGGTCTGTACACCTGCTGTGGCCATTATGAGAGGTTCCCACCAACCCTGTGCTAAGTTCCTGGGTCTGTACGCCTCTTGTGGCCATTATGAGAGGTTCCCACCATCCCTGTGCTAAGTTCCAGGGTCTGTACGCCTCTTGTGGCCATTATGAGTGGTTCCCACCATCCCTGTGCTAAGTTCCCGGGTCTGTACACCTGCTGTGGCCATTATGAGAGGTTCCCACCATCCCTGTGCTGAGTTCCCAGGTCTGTACACCTGCTATGCCCATTATGAGGGGTTCCCACCATCCCTGTGCTGAGTTCCAGGTCTGTACACCTGCTATGCCCATTATGAGAGGTCCCCACCATCCCTGTGCTGAGTTCCCAGGTCTGTACACCTGCTATGCCCATTATGAGAGGTCCCCACCATCCCTATGCTGATTTCACAGGTCTGTACACCCGCTGTGCCCATTATGAGAGATCCCCACTATCCCTGTGCTGAGTTTCCGGGTCTATACACCTGCTGTGCCCATTGTGAGGGGTTCTCACCATCCCTGTGCTGAGTTCCTGGGTCTATACACCTGCTGTGCCCATTATGAGGGGTTAATTTTGTTTATTGAAAAATCTTACAAACAACAACTTATATTTAATAAAACCATAATAAATAAATAAAACATATTTACAAAATAATTGAAAATGACTATACAAAACAAGAACAAAATAAACGGTGGAAACCAAATTGCGCACAACATAATCCCTACGGGAGAGCCAGACTAAGGAACATCACCGTCACCATGCATGTAGCCTTTCATCAAAAATATATTTGATCTGAAAATCTAGTGTAGTGAAGAAAGGACAGAAAGAAAGCCGCACACCCCGAGATCAACAGGCAGCAGCTACGGAGTCCTGATATTCCTCCACGCCCTTATCCAGGCCTCCTGCCACCACCTTTCTTTCTCAAGACCCTGAATCTTCCCAACCTCACCCAGAATGTCCTGCATCATCACTTCGACAGGGAGGATTTTACTCCATAAGGATACCTGACAGCGTGCACTCCATGTGAAATAACGGACTACTAGACTAACTAAAAAAAGTGTTTCCAAATCATAATCCCGACGAGTCTGGAATGCCCCATACACCCACTCTGCATAACTCATATGGGGGAGAAAGGGTATACTCAGAGCCCTCCCCACCCTCTTGTACACCTCTGTATTAAAAGGGCATTGAAGTAAAAAGTGATCCATGGACTCCACCACTCCTCCACACTCCACTTTCAGGGAGCCCTGATCGCTCATAGAAAGAAACTTCAAGTTGCTATGAAAGGCAAGCCAAAGATGATCCCTAAACTTCATTGGGATTCTCTCCAAATTAATCAATCGCAAACCCACCCCCAAAACCAGGCTTGGGCAATCCCTCAAGGCTAGTGGCTCGCAAAAAGCAGAGCTCATGATCCACTTCTCAAGAAGTTTCCTTGGAGGAGATCTGACTTCTCCTGCTGTTACTTGCCACTGCCGAAGCATTTTCAAACACGGGGGAACATAAGCCAGGAGCTTATCATGCTTGACCCTCAGGCTTTTCACTGGCCCACCATTTTCCCAGTCTCGCAGAAAGGGCCTAAACCAGGACTGGAAAATACCAACCCACCCAGGCGGTCTCTCTGCCAACATGTTACCAAGATTGTACTTCACAAACATTAGAGAGAAAAAGACTACAGGGTTGATCATCCCTAGACCACCCTCCCGCCTAGGAAGGTAAGTCACATTCCTTTTGACAAGGTTTATTCTGTTCCCCCATAACAGCTTGAAGAAACAACTATAGATCCTGGTATAGAGAGAAACTGGCAAAATGCAAACAAAACTGACATACAGAAAAATCGGAATCAGGTAAGTCTTGATCAGATCAACCTTTTCCCTCAAGGAAAGCTGCCAACCTTTCCAGCTTGCCACCTTGGCATCAGCATTCTCCAGCCTGTTCACCCAGTTTGCATGACCATAGTCACCTGGGCCGAATTCAATGCCTAGAATTGTTTGTTGGGGCTCCGGGAAGTCATCCGGGAGAACAAAGCTCTCACCTTCCACGCCCATCCAGAAAGCTTCACACTTGTCCTGGTTGACCTTTGAACCTGATGCCTCTGCATACTGCCCTATCACTGAGACCACCTCCTGCGCCTCCCCAGTCCCAGAGATAAAAACAGAAACATCATCAGCATAGGCCACAACCTTCAAAGGAGGCTCACCAGCGATGCCCAAAGGTACCCCACACAATGGTCCACTCTCTAGCCTTCTAATGAAGGGGTCGATTGCAAACACATATAGCAGAGGACACAATGGACACCCCTGATGCACACCCGAGCTGACCACAAAGGGCTGCCCGACCCAACCATTTACCAGAGGAAAGCTTTCAGCCCCTTTGTACAAAATCTTGAGCCAATCAATGAAACCCCCCTCCAGGCCATATTTGTCAAGAAGGAGCCACAAGTACTCATGATTAACCCGATCAAAGGCCTTAGCCTGATCCAATGTCAGCAAAAATTTACCCCAACCAGCAGCCCTACAACGCTCCAAGGCCTCCCGGACAGCTAACACCGCTGAGAAAGTGCTTCTACATTGGACCAAACAGTGCTGGTGGCGGGATAACAAACTGCCTGCAACTGGTGATAATCGCCAGAAAAAAATCTTTGCCAGTATCTTTCTAGCGACATTAAGAAGGCTAATGGGGCGCCAATTCCCAATCATTGAAGGATCTTTACCCTTTGACAGAAGGATCACTGCAGATTGCCTCATGGTGGGAGGGAGAGAACCCTCATTCAAACAGCCATTAGAAACCTCCGCAAGGTAGGGAGCCAGGATCGTCTTAAAACATTATGAATGGTTCCCACCATCCCTGTTCTGAGTTCCCAGGTCTGTACACCTTCTGTGCCCATTATGAGGTGTTCCCACCACCCCTGTGCTCAGTTCCCAGGTCTGTACACCTGCTGTGCCCATTATGAGAGGTTACCACCATCCCTGTGCTGAGTTCCCGGGCCTGTACTCCTGCTGTGCCCATTATGAGAGGTTCCCACCATCCCTGTTCTGAGTTCCCAGGTCTGTACACCTGCTGTGCCCATTATGAGAGGTTACCACCATCCCTGTGCTGAGTTCCCGGGCCTGTACTCCTGCTGTGCCCATTATGAGAGGTTCCCACCATCCCTGTGCTGAGTTCCTGGGTCTGTACACCTGCTGTGCCCATTATGAAGGGTTCCCACCATCCCTGTGCTGAGTTCCCGGGTCTGTACACCTGCTGTGCCTATTATGAGGGGTTCCCACCATTCCTGTGCTCAGTTCCCTGGTCTGTACATCAGCTGTGCCCAATAGGAGGGGATCCCACCTATTCCCTGTGCTGAGTTCTTGGGTCTGTACGCCTCCTGTGGCCATTATGAGGGGTTCCCACCATCCCTGTGCTGAGTTCCTGGGTCTGTACGTCGGCTGTGCCCATTATGAGGAGTTCCCGCCACCCCTGCGCTGATTTCTTAGGTCTGTACACCTGCTGTGTCCATTATGAAAGGTTCCCACCATCCCTGTGTTTGGTTCCCGGCTCTGTAAACCCGCTGTGCCCATTATGAGTGGTTCCCACCATCCCTGTTATGTGCCACTTTGTGTTGGTCTATCACATAAAATCCCAATAAAATACATTTATTTTTACGGTTGTAACATAACAAAATGTTGAAAATTTCAAGGGGGTATGATTACTTGTTCAAGGCACTGTATACAGTTGTGCTCATAAGTTTATATACCCTGGCAGAATTTATGATTTCCTGGCCATTTTTCAGAGAATATGAATGATAACACAAAAACTTTTCTTTTAGTGTTTGGCTGAAGCCATTTATTATCAATCAACTGTGTTTACTCTTTTAAAATCATAATGACAAGAGAAACTACCCAAATGACCCTGATCAAAAGTTTACATACCCCAGGTCTTAATACCGTGTATTGCCCCCTTTAACATCAATGACAGCTTGAAGTCTTTTGTGGTATTTGTGGATGAGGCTCTTTATCTTCTCAGATGGTAAAGTTGCCCATTCCTCTTGGCAAAAAGCCTCCAGTTCCTGTAAATTCTTGGGCTGAGTGGCTCAATGATATTGAGGTCAGTAGACTGAGATGGCCATTCCAGAACCTTCACTTTATTCTGCTGTAGCCAATGACAGGTCGACTTAGCCTTGTGTTTTGGATCATTGTCATGTTGGAATGTCCAAGTACGTCCCATGCGCAGCTTCCTAGCTGATGAATGCAAATGTTCCTCCAGTATTTTTTGATAATATACTGCATTCATCTTCCCATCAATTTTGACCAAATTTCCTGTGCCTTTGTTGCTCACACATCCCCAAAACATCAGCGATCCACCTCCGTGTTTCACAGTAGGAATGGTGTACCTTTCATCATAGGTCTTGTTGACTCCTCTCCAAATGTTAAATGTTAATATAGTTGTGGCCATAAATCTCAATTTTGGTCTCATCACTCCAAATGAATTTGTGCCAGAAGGTTTGAGGCTTGTCTCTGTGCTGTTTGGCGTATTGTAAGCGGGATACTTTGTGGCATTTGTGTAGTAATGGCTTTCTTCTGGCGACTTGACCATGTAGCCCATCTTTCTTCAAGTGCCTCCTTATTGTGCATCTTGAAACAGCCACACCACATGTTTTCAGAGAGTTCTGTATTTCACCTGAAGTTATTTGTGGGTTTTTCTTTGCATTCTGAACAATTTTCCTGGCAGTTGTGGCTGAAATTTTAGTTGGTTTACCTGACCGTGGTTTGGTTTCAACAGAACCCCTCATTTTCCACTTCTTGATTGGAGTTTGAACGCTGCTGATTGGCATTCTCAATTCCTTGGATATCTTTTTATATCCCCTTTCCTGTTTTATACAGTTCAACTACCTTTTCCCGCAGATCCTTTGACAATTAGTTTGCTTTTCCCGTGACCCAGAATCCAGAAACGTCAGTGCAGCACTGGATGAAAGATGCAAGGGTCTGTCCAGAAACTCATTGACCTTTTATATACACACACACTAATTACAAGAAAACAGATCACAGGTGAGGATGGTTACCTTTAATAGCCATTCAAACCCCTTTGTGTCAACTTGTTCGCATGTTATCAGGCCAAAATCACCAGGGTATGTAAACTTTTGATCAGGGTCATTTGGGTAGTTTCTGATGCCATTATGATTTAAAAAGAGTAAACACAGTTGATCGATAATAAATGGCTTCAGCCAAACACTAACCATGAGTGAAAGAAAAGTTTTTGTGTTATTCATATTCTCTGTAAAAATGGCCAAGAAATCATAAATTCTGCCAGGGTATGTAAACTTACGGGCACAACTGTATTTTTACATTTCTTAAATATCTCATGCCTGGACCACTACTTTTGTAACTTGCACATTTATTTATTTATTTCCTTAGGGAATTGACTTTAACGCTGTTTTAGGAGTCCTTTTCACCATGTTTTTGGTTTGTGAGGTAAATACCTCATAAGGTGATAATTGGAAAAAAAATAGCATCACATGATCCAATTATCTCATGAGATATTCTCAGGATCCCAAAGTTACTGCAATAAACGTATTTTAATTCTTTGAAATTCCTTGAAGCAGCGTGACTAGAGTGTGGTAAGTAGGTGAAGGTTGGGAACTTGGGCGTTGGCAGCACACGCTACCCACACAATGGGACACAATGTTCTTGTACTATTGTTTGTGAAACTATGAAGCCATGTACACTATGAAGCCCTGTACACTGTGAAGCCCTGTACACTGTGAAGCCCTGTACACTATGAAGCCCTATACACTATGAAGCCCTGTACACTATGAAGCCCTGTACACTATGAAGCCTTGTACACTGTGAAGCCCTATACACTATGAAGCCCTGTACACTATGAAGCCCTGTACACTGTGAAGCCCTGTACACTATGAAGCCTTGTACACTGTGAAGCCCTATACACTATGAAGCCCTATACACTATGAAGCCCTGTACACTATGAAGCCCTGTACACTATGAAGCCCTGTACACTATGAAGCCCTGTACACATTGGTTGAATGTCGGCCAACATTCGTCCCGTGTGTACAGCAGCCATTCTGACAGAAGCCAACTGGCAGACCTTATTTGGTTATGAGCCTCCGACATAAGCCAGTCAATGGCCGAGAGCGCTGACCGGAGTGTTCTAGTTGGGGGGGGGCTGTCAGAACACAGAAGCTCAGCAGGGGAGATCACTGTACTAACATCAGATTGTTAGTGCAGCGGCTCCGACCTGAGCTGTCAGTTGTGTGTAGGAGGCTTAAGGTTTTTGTTCATACGGCAGGCATTGGTCAAATTGGCATAAACTCTTAAAGAGACCTCCAATTAAATTGGAATTTGCCCACAACCATTTGCAGAGTAAAGCTTTGTGCATTTGATGCTCTGTAAGATGGTTGAATGCAGTGGCGGCCTATATTGCACAGGCGCTGCCCCCCCCCCCCCCCCCATCCATGTGTCTGGCCCCCTTATCTACATGCATTTATTATAGCAAAAGTACAAAATATTGTGTTTTTTTCAAAATTGTCGCTATTTTTTAGTTTATAGCACAAAAAATAAAAACCGTAGAGATGATCAAACACCACCAAGAGAAAGCTCTATATGTGGGAAAAGAAGGACGTCAATTTTGTTTGGGTGCCACATTGCACGACCGCGCAATTGTCAGTTAAAGTGACGCAGCGCCGTATCACAAAAAATGCTCTGGTCATAAAGCAGCCAAATCTTCCGGGGCTGAAGTGGTTAAGCATGTGATTAGAGCGGGAGGCTCTAATAGGCTTTAAAAAAGGGTGAGCTCGGGGGGGTGCAGAGCACTGTGCCCATAGCCCACCCACTTGTGTGACAATAGCGAATTATTATTCGCTATTGTCTTCCTGATTCTCCTCCCGGTCAATCAGGAAGTGAGTTCTGAAACCCGTCACCCACTTGGCCGAAAGGAGAAGTGATCCTATTGGCCGCCTAGAAGGAGGAGGGAGGAGACGCACAGCGGAAGATGCAAGAAGGAAGCCGCCGTGATACCGAGGAGGAGACGCAGTGGAAGCCATCGCCCATTGCCGGGAGAAACTGTTGCTTGTGACCTAGGATGGGGTAAGTGCGGGGCTGGTGACACTGACTGACTGATCGGGGGGGGGATGGGGCTGTGGGTAAATTGTTTGCCGCCCACCCCAAAAAATATACCACCAGCCACAACTGGTTAAATTAAGAATGCATTCCAGTACCTGGCAAGCCTGCTGCCACTCTGCCATCTGTATGGTGCCCAGTAATCTGTGGGCCCCATATGGGCCATGTGTTGGGCCCCAGGGCTATAGGCTTTAATAAGAAAAGCCATCACCCTGCAGATTTGGCTTAATACACAGAGTGATACAAAGAAGACCTAAAGAGGACCTTCAGCGTATCCTCCCCAACACCCCCCATTTTTTTTCTATGCCCCCTGCTTACCTCTTGTTGTTTTAGGCGGAGTTTGGATACTCACCCAGCCACCGGATCCAGCGTTGCCCCCGCTGACATCCTTCTGTCAACAGACACCGCTGGGTCCCGCGCCGCCATCTTACTTATGACGTGATCCAGAGACCCACCTGCTCTTCGGGGTTCAGCCGGCGGGGCCACACGATGACGTACCGTTAGGCCCGCCCCCCCCTCCTATTTCTGAATGAATGACTTAAAGCCTCCTGAGATATGTGACGTGCAGATCCTAGTAGGCCCAGCGTACACTATGCAAGTCTTTCGACTAGGCGAATAAAGTGCATTGAGGGATGGAGCCACTTTTTTTTTTTTTTTTAAGCAAAAAAAAAAGGTAAATGAAAATAAATAAATAACGTGATGAGGATGGGAAGAGGGGTGGAGAGGGAGGAAATTCATGTAGAGGGTGAAGGTCCACTTTAGGTTGGACCTCCATACTGTCTTGTTAAAACTAGCCATAAATGCAATCTACTGATAAGGAAACTTGTTTCCGGACACCTGTATTGTTTTCATCCAATAAAAATACAATGATCTCTAGCCCAGAGCCATCGATACTGGGAGGAAACATGAAATTGCCCAGACAGGTTTTCTGACCCTCTGAGCAGTTCATAGAAAGCCGCACAGGACAATTCTTATATGCCAGATAATATACAATGAGTCAGCCAACCACCCCCCCCCCCCCCCCCCCCCCCCACCCCAGCAAATTTCCTGTTTAAACTTTATAATAGTAATGCCCTGTACACACAATAGGATTTTCTGACAACAAAATCCGACGGATGTTGGCTCAAACTTGTCTTGCATACACACGGTCACACAAATCTTGTTGGAAATTCCGAACATCAAGAACGTCAAGAACTCGGTGATGTACAAGACAAGAAAAATGAAGTTCAATAGCCAGTGCGGCTCTTCTGCTTGATTCCGAGCATGCGTGGCACTTCGTGCGTCGGAATTGTCTACACACGATCGGAATTTACGACAATGGATTTTGTTGTCCGAAAATTTGAGAACCAGCTCTCAAATTTTGTGTGACGGAAATTCCGGTAGAAAATGTCAGAATGGAGCCTACACATGGTCGGAATTTGCAACAACAAGCTGCCATCAAATGTTTTCCGTCGGAAAATCCTATTGCGTGTTCGGGGCATTAGGCTGGCCATAGACAGTTCAATTCTTGGCTAGTTCAGCAGGAACTGCGTGCAGGCGGGCTCGATCGATCAGCTTGGGTACAACCAGCCTGCTGGACTCGCTAGCGGCTGCTATAGCCACTAGACATGTGCAATTCGTCTCATTCCGAATTAGTTTTTTTTAACAAATTTCGACAAATTTGTTCATTCGGAAATATTCAAATTAACGAAAACCCGTTTGACGAATTTTTCCGAATATTCATAAATTCGTAAATTCGAAAATTCGGAAATTCGGAATTAGAAAATCCGAAAACCTGAAAATTCTAAAATCTGAAATAATAACTAATATAATTTAACTATTAATAACTATTCAATTATAGGTATTGGAATTTATTTCAAATTTGGCTGTTAGTGAACGTAACGAATACGAATTTATCCGAAGTTACGAATTATCTGAAAAAACGAATGCCGTATCTAAACGAATAGAACGTAATGAATTAACAATAATAAATACCAATAATAATAATAAAAACGTTTTATTATTATTATTACTATTATTTATTATTAATTAGTTCCATACCATTCGTTTAGGTGCGGCATTCGTTATTTTGGATAATTCGTAACTTCGGATAAATTCATATTCATTACGTTCACTAACAGCTAAATTTGAAAGGAAATTCCAATACCTACAGCATCATTTTAATAGTTAGTTGTTAGTTAGTTAGTTAGTTAGTTAGTTAGTTAGTTAGTTACTTTCGAATTTTCGGATTTTCTTTCTTATTTTTGTATCTTCTAATCTACGAATTTTCAAATTTACAAATTGCAATCATAACGAATGACCCGAAAAAAATAAAAAATAAAACAAAACTGAATGAAACTAAAACGAACAAATGTTTCGGCAGTGCACATGTCTAAAAATTATTATTATTATTTTTTAAACTGTCACCAGTCAGTATCCCTGATCACCACCACACCAGTTATATGATGACGCTGTACTACACTGGTGACAGTATGTAAAAAAAAAATTTAATTTCTTAATTTTCCCAAAAATGATGACAAAAATTACAACTTCAAAAACCTCGCCATGCCTCTTACTAAATACCTTGCACGGTCTATTTTCCAAAAAGGGCTAATTTGGGGGATATTTGTACTGTCTTGACATTTTTGGGCCTCAAGAAATGAGATTGGCCGTCAGTACATTCAGGACTGATCAATTTTTAGATATATATAATAGTTTGCGGACTCTGTAACTTTCCTACAGACTAAATAATATGCACTGATTTAGGTTATTTTCACCAAAAATGTAGCAGAATACATTTTGGCCTAAATGTATAAAGAAAAATTATTTATTTGCAAAATTTTATAACAGAAGCAAAGAAAAAATTATTTTTTTTTTTTTAATTTTTGTTCTTTTTTAGTTTATTTAGCAAAACATTAAAAACCCAGTGGTGATTACCGTATTTATCGGCGTATAACACGCACTTTTTCCCCCCATCAAGCTGCCCTTTACTGGCAGCTTGATGAAGGAGCGCGGCTACCGTGACATTGTAGCCCGTACGCTCGTGAAACGCGTCGCATCCCAGTGACGTCACAGCCCCGCGCCTGCTTTCCACCAGCGTTCCAGGCCTCGCTTTGGAGTATCTCATCACCGCGGCCGGCTTCAGCGGTGGCTCAAGCACAGCCGTACGCACAGCAGGAGACAGCGATGCAGTGACTGATCTGACGGACTCCCCTCCTCCAGGAAATCAACTACATGATATGCTTTATTTTAATCCACTAAATGTGAGTGTTTTTCTACAGTGTTTTTATTAAATTCAGTTTACATACTGCACTTAGAGGCGCCTCTCTTCCTCGTTTTTTTCTGCAGATCTTTGGGGCTTGGTTTCAGCTCTTTTTGGAAGGCAGCCATCTGTGTGGACTTTTAACTCTTTATTGAACTGGCTTTGCTCAGATAGACTTTTTATGGACTTCAATAGTCATAGTTACCCTTTGTTATTAACTAGATGGTAATATAGAGATATCCAGTTTTTTGCGCCTTTACTTGCTTACAGTGAAAATTGTGCGTGCGTGTTATACGCCGATCCCCTGCCGATTGTGAGCCTTTTGGCAGCTCTCGGCGGGTTTCGGACGTTTTCGGCGGCTTTCCGCCATTCTCGGCCGCTCTCGGCAGCTTTCGGCCATTCTCGGCGGCTTCAGCAACTTTCGCCCATTCTCGGCGGCTCTCGCCTGTTCTCGGCGGCTTTTGCGGTACCGCGTGAGCCGCCAAAAGCCGAGTGCATCCGAAAGCCGCCAAGAACGGCCGAGAGCCGCCGAGAATGGCCAAAAGCGGCCGAAAGTCGCAGAGAATGGCCGAAGGCCGTCGAGAGAGCCGCCGAGAGTGGCCGAGAATGGCGGCGTCATTTTTAAATGCCAGATGTCTGCAAACAACACAGGGCAAGGCTGCAGACTACTGATAGACACTGACAAGGCTGCAATGGGGGACAATGGGGGGCAAGGCTGCAATGGGGGACAATGCTGCAATGGGGGACAATGCTGCAATGGGGGACAAGGCTGCAATGGGGGACAATGCTGCAATCAGGGACAATGCTGCAATGGGGGACAATGCTACAATGGGGGACAAGGCTGCAATGGGGGACAATGCTGCAATCAGGGACAATGCTGCAATCGGGGACAATGCTGCAATGGGGGACAATGCTGCAATGGGGGACAAGGCTGCAATGGGAGACAATGCTACAGATGGACACTGACAAGGCTGCAATGAGGGACAATGCTACAGATGGACACTGACAAGGCTGCAGATGGACACTGACAAGGCTGCATTGATGGGCATTTAAATGTAAGTTTTTTTCCTTAAACTTCCCTCCTAAACTTGGGGTGCGTGTTATACGCCGATAAATACGGTAAATACCACCTAAAGAAAGCTCTTTTTGTGTGAAAAAAAGATAAAAATGTGGGTACACTATAGCATGACTGAGTAATTGTCATTCAATGTGTGAGAGCCCTAAAAGGTCAAAATTGGCCTGGGCAGGAAGGGGGTAAAAGTGCAGGTATTGAAGTGGTTAAAGCAGAATTCCACCCAAAAGGAATCCGCTTCTCCCCCGCCTCCGGTGCCACATTTGGCACCTTTCAGTGGGGAACGGGCTGCGGCGACATTCCTTTGGAAGTTCGGCCCCCCTCCTCCTTCCTCAGCGCCCGGGCCAGTTATAAAGCACAGTGTGCATCGCACATGCGCAGTAGGGAACCGGCTGTGAAGCAAAAAGGCTTCACTGCCGGTTTCCCTTACCACGAATGGTAGCGGCAGCACCCAAGAGCAGATCAGAAAATCAGCTGGGGTGACAACATTGCAGGATCCCTGGACAGGTAAGTGTTAGTGGCGTCGCTAGGGGGGTGCGGGCCGCACCGGGTGACACCCACCAGAGGGGTGACACCTGTGGGCAGCGGCACTGCTAACGTCGCATGGTCCTCACACCTACACTGATGTCTCACCGGCTGCCTCACACAGCAGAGCAGACCAAAGCCATCTCCCCCTCCTCTCTGTTTAAATCTTCAGGAGGGGGAGGTGGCTTCAGTCCGCTCCGCTGTGTAAGAGGAAGCCCAAGGGACACACCGCTGTATCCTGCGCTGTTCTGAGGTCTGTAAAGTTTAATGTAATGCAAATAGACATGTGCCGGGGGTGCTAAGGGGAGAGGGGGGTCATCACTGATGGATGGGGGGTGGTCTGCACTGAGGGGGTCATCACTGATGGACTGGGGGGTCTGCACTGATGGAGGGGGGTCTGCACTGATGGAGGGTGGTCTGCACTGACGGAGGGGGGTCTGCACTGATAGAGGGGGGTCAGAACTGATGGAAGGGGGGTCAGCACTGATGGAAGGGGGGTCTGCACTGATGGAGGGTGGTCTGCATTGATGGAGGGGGGTCTGCACTGATGGAGGGGGGTCTGCACTGATAGGGGGGGTCTGCACTGAGGGGGTCAGCACTGATGGAGGGGGGTCTGCACTGATGGAGCGTGGTCTGCATTGATGGAGGGGGGTCTGCACTGATGGAGGGGGATCAACACTGATGGAGGGGGGTCTGCACTGATGGAGGGTGGTCTGCACTGATGGAGGGGGGTCTGCACTGATAGAGGGGGGTCTGCACTGAGGGGGTCAGCACTGATGCAAGAGGGGGTCTGCACTGAGGGGGTCTGCACTGATAGAGAGGGGCTCTGCACTAAGGGGGTCAGCACTGATGGAAGGAGGGGTTTGCACTGAGGGGGGTCAGCACTGGTGGAGGGGGGTGGTCTGCACTGAGTGGGGTCTGCACTGATGAAGGGGGGGTCTGCACTGAGGGGGGTCAGCACTGATGGGGGGTTGGTCTGCATGAAGGGGGGTCTGCACTGATGGAGTGGGGTCTGCACTGAGGGGGGTCAGCACTGATGGAGGGGTGGTCTGCACTGAGGGGGGTCTGCACTGATGGTGAAGGGGGTGGTCTGCACTGATGGAGGGGGTCTGCACTGAAGGGGGTCTGCACTGATGGGGGTGGGGGTCTGCACTGAGGGGGGTCAGCACTGAGGGAGGGGGGTCTGCGCTGAGGGTGGTCAGCACTGATGGAGGGGGGGCCTGCCCTGAGGGGGGTCTGCACTGATGGAGGAGGGATGGTCTGCACTGAGGGGGGTCTGCACTGATGGAGGAGGAATGGTCTGCACTGAAGGGGGTCAGCACTGATGGAGGGGGGGGTCTGCACTGATGGAGGAGGGATGGTCTGCACTGAGGGGGGTCTGCACTGATGGAGGGGGGTCTGCACTGAAGGGGATTAGAACTGATGGAAGGGGGGTATGCACTGAGGGGGGTCAGCACTGATGGAGGGGTGGTCTGCACTGAGGGGGGTCTGCACTGATGGTGAAGGGGGTGGTCTGCACTGATGGAGGGGGTCTGCACTGAAGGGGGTCTGCACTGATGGGGGTGGGGGTCTGCACTGAGGGGGGTCAGCACTGAGGGAGGGGGGTCTGCCCTGAGGGGGGTCTGCACTGATGGAGGAGGGATGGTCTGCACTGAGGGGGGTCTGCACTGATGGAGGGGGGTCTGCACTGAAGGGGATTAGAACTGATGGAAGGGGGGTATGCACTGAGGGGGGTCAGCACTGATGGAGGGGTGGTCTGCACTGAGGGGGGTCTGCACTGATGGTGAAGGGGGTGGTCTGCACTGATGGAGGGGGTCTGCACTGAAGGGGGTCTGCACTGATGGGGGTGGGGGTCTGCACTGAGGGTGGTCAGCACTGATGGAGGGGGGGCCTGCCCTGAGGGGGGTCTGCACTGATGGAGGAGGGATGGTCTGCACTGAGGGGGGTCTGCACTGATGGAGGAGGAATGGTCTGCACTGAAGGGGGGCAGCACTGATGGAGGGGGGGGTCTGCACTGAGGGGGGTCTGCACTGATGGAGGAGGGATGGTCTGCACTGAGGGGGGTCTGCACTGATGGAGGGGGGTCTGCACTGAAGGGGATTAGAACTGATGGAAGGGGGGTATGCACTGAGGGGGGTCTGCACTGATGGAGGAGGGGTCTGCACTGAGGGGGGTCAGCACTGATGGAGGGGGGTCTGCACTGAGAGGGGTCTGCACTGATAGAGGGGGGTCTGGACTGAGGGGGGTCAACACTGATGGTGGGGGGTCTGCACTGAGGGGATTAGCACTGATAGAGGGGGGTCTGCACTGACAGGGGTCTATACCGATGGTGGGTGGTCTGTACTTAGTGAGGGGGATCTATACTGCGGGAGGGGGGGTGTACTTAGTCGGGGGATCTGCACTGAGGGAGGGGGATCTATACTGCAGGAGGGGGGTCTGTACTTAGTGGGGGTCTATACTGAGAGAGGGGGGACTGTATCTAATTCAGGGGGGTCTGTAGTTAGTGGAGGGGGTCTGTACTGAGGGAGGGGGGTCTGTACTTAATGGAGGGGGTCTGTAGTTAGTGGAGGGGGTCTGTACAGAGGGAGGAGAATCTGTACTGAGGGAGGGGGGACTATAGTTGGTGGAGAGGGGGGGGTGACACCATTTTTTTCCACACCGGGTGACACCAACCCTAGTGACGCCACTGGTGAGTGTCCTAAAATTAAAAGTCAGCAGCTACAGTATTTGTTTGTGAGGGGGACTCTGCTTTAAGGTAAATAACCGTCTTGGTGCATTGGGTCTCTCCCTCCTCATTGGGTTAGACAGCAGCGGTAGTTATTGGCTCCTGCTGCTGTCAATCACAGCCAGTGAGCCAATGAAGAGAGAGTAGGTGGCGGGGCCAAACCATGCTCTGTGTTTGAATGGACAATGTCTATTCACAGGAGTGCTGCTGAGTGCCCCCATAGAAAGAGGCTTGCTATTGGGGGCACTCAGCAAGAGGAGGAGGAGCCAAGACCGCCGGCGGGGGTCCTAAAAATAAGAGGATCGGGGCTGCTCTGTGCAAACCCATTAACCACTTGCCGACCGCCGCACGACTATATACGTCGGCAGAATGGCACGGGCAGGCAAAAGGACTTACAGGTACGTCCTTGCCTGCCCGCGGGTGGGGGGTCCGATTGGACCCCCCCCCCGGTGACTGCGGCGGTCGGCAAATCTCCCCCGGCGATCGGTGGTGAGGGGGAGGCCATCCATTCGTGGCCCCCCCCTCGCGATCACTCTCAGCCAATGGGATCATTTCCCTGCCTCTGTATTGTACACAGAGGCAGAGGAAATTATGTCATCTCTCCTCGGCTCAGTATTTTCCGTTCCGGGCCGAGGAGAGAAGACTGTAATGTAAGTGCACAACACACACACAGTAGAACATGCCAGGCACACAAATCACCCCGATCCCCCCCCAATCACCCCCCCCCCCGTCACAAACTGACACCAAGCAGGTTTTTTTTTTTTTTTTTTCTGATTACTGTATTGGTGTCAGTTTGTGACAGTTACAGTGTCAGGGCAGTGAGTGTTAGGCCCCCTTTAGGTCTAGGATACCCCCCTAACCCCCCCTAATAAAGTTTTAACCCCTTGATCACCCCCCGTCACCAGTGTCGCTAAGCGATCATTTTTCTGATCGCTGTATTAGTGTCGCTGGTGACGCTAGTTAGGGACGTAAATATTTAGGTTCGCCGTCAGCGTTTTATAGCGACAGGGACCCCCATATACTACCGAATAAATGTTTTAACCCCTTGATTGCCCCCTAGTTAACCCTTTCACCACTGATCACTGTATAACTGTTACGGGTGACGCTGGTTAGTTTGTTTATTTTTTATAGTGTCAGGGCACCCGCCGTTTATTACCGAATAAAAATTTAGCCCCCTGATCGCCCGGCGGTGATATGCGTCTCCCCAGGCAGCGTCAGATTAGCGCCAGTACCGCTAACACCCACGCACGCAGCATACGCCTCCCTTAGTGGTATAGTATCTGAACGGATCAATATCTGATCCGATCAGATCTATACTAGCGTCCCCAGCAGTTTAGGGTTCCCAAAAACGCAGTGTTAGCGGGATCAGCCCAGATACCTGCTAGCACCTGCATTTTGCCCCTCCGCCCGGCCCAGCCCAGCCCACCCAAGTGCAGTATCGATCGATCACTGTCACTTACAAAACACTAAACGCATAACTGCAGCGTTCGCAGAGTCAGGCCTGATCCCTGCGATCGCTAACAGTTTTTTTGGTAGCGTTTTGGTGAAATGGCAAGCACCAGCCCCAGGCAGCGTCAGGTTAGTGCCAGTAGCGCTAACACCCACGCACCGTACACCTCCCTTAGTGGTATAGTATCTGAACGCATCAATATCTGATCCGATCAGATCTATACTAGCGTCCCCAGCAGTTTAGGGTTCCCAAAAACGCAGTGTTAGCGGGATCAACCCAGATACCTGCTAGCACCTGCGTTTTGCCCCTCCGCCCGGCCCAGTCCAGCCCACCCAAGTGCAGTATCGATCGATCACTGTCACTTACAAAACACTAAATGCATAACTGCAGCGTTCGCAGAGTCAGGCCTGATCCCTGCGATCGCTAACAGTTTTTTTGGTAGCGTTTTGGTGAACTGGCAAGCACCAGCCCCAGGCAGCGTCAGGTTAGTGCCAGTAGCGCTAACACCCACGCACGCAGCGTACACCTCCCTTAGTGGTATAGTATCTGAACTGATCAATATCTGATCTGATCCGATCAGATCTATACTGGCGTCCCCAGCAGTTTAGGGTTCCCAAAAACGCAATGTTAGTGGGATCAGCCCAGATACCTGCTAGCACCTGCTTTTTGCCCCTCCGCCCGGCCCAGCCCAGCCCACCCAAGTGCAGTATCGATTGATCACTGTCACTTACAAAACACTAAACGCATAACTGCAGTGTTCGCAGAGTCAGGCCTGATCCCTGCGATCGCTAACAGTTTTTTTGGTAGCGTTTTGGTGAACTGGCAAGCGCCAGCGGCCTAGTACACCCCGGTCGTAGTCAAACCAGCACTGCAGTAACACTTGGTGACGTGGCGAGTCCCATAAGTGCAGTTCAAGCTGGTGAGGTGGCAAGCACAAATAGTGTCCCGCTGCCACCAAGAAGACAAACACAGGCCCGTCGTGCCCATAATGCCCTCCCTGCTGCATTCGCCAATCCTAATTGGGAACCCACCACTTCTGCAGCGCCCGTACTTCCCCCATTCACATCCCCCAACCAAATGCAGTCGGCTGCATGAGAGGCATTTTTATGTCCTCCCGAGTACCCCTACCCAACGAACCCCCCCAAAAAAGATGTTGTGTCTGCAGCAAACGCGGATATAGGCGTGACAATCCTGGTCTTTGCATTGGTGAATGTTTTGAACGCTACCATTCACTAGTTGAGTATTAGCGTAGGGTACAGCATTGCACAGACTAGGCACACTTTCACAGGGTCTCCCAAGATGCCATCGCATTTTGAGAGACCCGAACCTGGAACCGGTTACAGTTATAAAAGTTACCGTTACAAAAAAAGTGTAAAAAAAAAAAAAAAACACAAACAAAAATATAAAATAAAAAATAATAGTTGTCGTTTTATTGTTCTCTCTCTCTCTATTCTCTCTATTGTTCTGCTCTTTTTTACTGTATTCTATTCTGCAATGTTTTATTGTTATTATGTTTTATCATGTTTGCTTTTCAGGTCTGCAATTTGTTATACTTTATCGTTTACTGTGCTTTATTGTTAACCATTTTTTTGTCTTCAGGCACAGCATTCACAACTTTGAGTGGTTATACCAGAATGATGCTTGCAGGTTTAGGTATCATCTTGGTATCATTCTTTTCAGCCAGCGGTCGGTTTGTAAAAGCAATCCTAGCAGCTAATTAGCCTCTAGACTGCTTTTACAAGCAGTGGGAGAGAATGCCCCCCCCCCACAGTCTTCCGTGTTTTTCTCTGGCTCTCCTGTCTCAACAGGGAACCTGAGAATGCAGCCGGTGATTCAGCCAGCTGACCATAGAGCTGATCAGAGACCAGAGTGGCTCCAAACATCTCTATGGCCTAAGAAACAGGAAGCTACGAGCATTTTATGACTTAGATTTCGCCGGATGTAAATAGCGCCATTGGGAAATTGGGGAAGCATTTTATCACACCGATCTTGGTGTGGTCAGATGCTTTGAGGGCAGAGGAGAAATCTAGGGTCTAATAGACCCCAATTTTTTCAAAAAAGAGTACCTGTCACTACCTATTGCTATCATAGGGGATATTTACATTCCCTGAGATAACAATAAAAATGATTAAAAAAAAAAAAAAATGAAAGGAACAGTTTTAAAATAAGATAAAAAAGCAAAAAAATAATGAATAAAAAAAATAAATAAAAAAAAAGCACCCCTGTCCCCCCTGCTCTCGCGCTAAGGCGAACGCAAACGTCGGTCTGACGTCAAATGTAAACAGCAATTGCACCATGCATGTGAGGTATCACCGCGACGGTCAGATCGAGGGCAGTAATTTTAGCAGTAGACCTCCTCTGTAAATCTAAAGTGGTAACCTGTAAAGGCTTTTTAAAGGCTTTTAAAAATGTATTTATTTTGTTGCCACTGCACGTTTGTGCGCAATTGTAAAGCATGTCATGTTTGGTATCCATGTACTCGGCCTAAGATCATCTTTTTTATTTCATCAAACATTTGGGCAATATAGTGTGTTTTAGTGCATTAAAATGTAAAAAAGTGTATTTTTTCCCCAAAAAATGCGTTTGAAAAATCGCTGCACAAATACTGTGTAAAAAAAAAAATTAAACACCAACCATTTTAATCTGTAGGGCATTTGCTTTAAAAAAATATATAATGTGTGGGGGTTCAAAGTAATTTTCTTGCAAAAAAAAATAATTTTTTCATGTAATCAAAAAGTGTCAGAAAGGGCTTTGTCTTCAAGTGGTTAGAAGAGTGGGTGATGTGTGACATAAGCTTCTAAATGTTGTGCATAAAATGCCAGGACAGTTCAAACCCCCCCAAATGACCCCATTTTGGAAAGTAGACACCCCAAGCTATTTGCTTAGAGGCATGTCGAGTCCATGGAATATTTTATATTGTGACACAAGTTGCGGGAAAGAGACAAATTATTATTTTTTTTTTTTTTTTTTGCACAAAGTTGTCACTAAATTATATATTGCTCAAACATGCCATGGGAATATGTGAAATTACACCCCAAAATACATTCTGTTGCTTCTCCTGAGTACGGGGATACCACATGTGTGAGACTTTTTGGGAGCCTAGCCGCGTATGGGACCCCGAAAACCAAGCACCGCCTTCAGGCTTTCTAAGGGCGTAAATTTTTGATTTCACTCTTCACTGCCTATCACAGTCTCGGAGGCCATGGAATGCCCAGGTGGCACAAAACCCCCCCAAATAACCCCATTTTGGAAAGTAGACACCCAAAGCTATTTGCTGAGGGGTATAGTGAGTATTTTGCAGACCTCACTTTTTGTCACAAAGTTTTGAAAATTAAAAAAAGAAAAAAAAAATTTTTTTTTGTCTTTCTTCATTTTCAAAAACAAATGAGAGCTGCAAAATACTCACCATGCCTCTCAGCAAATAGCTTGGGGTGTCTACTTTCCAAAATGGGGTCATTTGGGGGGGGTTTGTGCCACCTGGGCATTCCATGGCCTCCGAAACTGTTATAGGCAGTGAAGAGTGAAATCAAAAATGTACACCCTTAGAAATCCTGAAGGCGGTGATTGGTTTTCGGGGTCCCGTACGCGGCTAGGCTCCCAAAAAGTCCCACACATGTGGTATCCCCGTACTCAAGAGAAGCAGCTGAATGTATTTTGGGGTGCAATTCCACATATGCCCATGACCTGTGTGAGCAATATATCATTTAGTGACAACTTTGTGCAAAAAAAAAAAAAATTGTCACTTTCCCGCAACTTGTGTCAAAATATAAAATATTCCATGGACTCACCATGCCTCTCAGCAAATAGCTTGGGGTGTCTACTTTCCAAAATGGGGTCATTTGGGGGGGGGGGTTTGTGCCATCTGGGCATTTTATGGCCTTCAAAACTGTGATAGGTAGTGAGGAGTAAAATCAAAAATGTATGCCCTTAGAAATCCTGAAGGCAGTGATTGGTTTTCGGGGCCCCGTATGCGGCTAGGCTCCCAAAAAGTCCCACACATGTGGTATCCCCGTACTCAGGAGAAGCAGCTGAATGTATTTTGGGGTGCAATTCCACATATGCCCATGGCCTGTGTGAGCAATATATCATTTAGTGACAACTTTTTGTAATTTTTTTTTTTTTTTTGTCATTATTCAATCACTTGGGACAAAAAAATGAATATTCGATGGGCTCAACATGCCTCTCAGCAATTTCCTTGGGGTGTCTACTTTCCAAAATGGGGTCATTTGGGGGGGTTTTGTACTGCCCTGCCATTTTAGCACCTCAAGAAACGACATAGGCAGTCATAAATTAAAGGCTGTGTAAATTCCAGAAAATGTACCCTAGTTTGTAGGCGCTATAACTTTTGCGCAAACCAATAAATATACACTTATTGACATTTTTTTTACCAAAGACATGTGGCCAAATACATTTTGGCCTAAATGTATGACTAAAATTGAGTTTATTGGATTTTTTTTAGAACAAAAAGTAGAAAATATCATTTTTTTTCAAAATTTTCGGTCTTTTTCCGTGTATAGCGCAAAAAATAAAAACGGCAGAGGTGATAAAATACCATCAAAAGAAAGCTCTATTTGTGGGAAGAAAAGGACGCAAATTTCGTTTGGTTACAGCATTGCATGACCGCGCAATTAGCAGTTAAAGCGACGCAGTGCCAAATTGTAAAAAGTGCTCTGGTCAGGAAGGGGGTAAATCCTTCCGGGGCTGAAGTGGTTAAACAGAGCAGGTAAGTACAACATGTTTTTTGTTTTTTTATTTATTTATTTTTTTAATTCCAACCTTTAGAACCACTTTAACCTCAAAATAAGGGAGAAACGTTTCTAGTCCAAAACATGTTGATTGTATTTCATGCTCTTCGGGAGTCCTGATTGTCTGCATTTCCAAATTGCCTGACTTGATTGAATTATGACTAGCCGAAGATCTGGGATTTGAACATACCTAACTGATTCATTAGTTATCGAATTATGTGTATTATTTTTCAGAGTATTCCTCATCTGTGGTCTCTGACTTCACCTGTGGCACACCACTCATCGGCAGTCGGATAGTTGGTGGTACGGATGCAACTGAAGGAGCTTGGCCCTGGCAGATCAGTCTACAACAAGACAACTCCCATATTTGTGGGGGCTCCCTGATCTCCAACCAACTCGTACTGTGTGCTACCCATTGCTTCACACAGTAAGTAGTTGTACATATACTGTATATAAGGAAGTTCATGCTTGTGTAGCAAAATAAAATAAACATTTCCACTTGCTCGTGATTAACACCACAAAATATTTTGAAGTAGTCACCTTCATTTATACAGCTCAAAGCAACTATTATGTACATCTCACAAGTTGAGTTTTTGGCTTTTAGTGATCCTTTCATGGATCCCTGGAATGTGCCCCCCCGGTGGCGGCCCTTCCATTAGAGGCGCCGTCCCCCTAATCCGTGCGCCTGGCCCCTAATCTACATGCAGGGCGCCGGACCCATTGATTTAAATTTTTTTTTTTAGGCACATTATTAGAGCCTGAGGCTTTAATTGGTTTCAAAAAAGGGTGGGCTCGGGGTGCAGAGCCCACCCAGTTGTGTGACAGTAGCGAATTAATATTCACTATTGTCTCCCTGATTCTCCTCCCGGCCAATCAGGAAGCGGGTCCTGAGACCCGATTGACCAGGGAGTCTTAGAACTCAGGAGCACCCACTTCCTATTTGGCCAGGAGGAGAAGCAATGGCCCCAGCTCTCTGGAGAAAGGAGCAGCATCGGCATCAGCCTCCTAAGGTAAGGCCACTGATTGCCGCCGACCGTCTCCTGCGGGGGGCGACCGATCACCGCCGTCCATCTTCTGCTGGGGGCACTAATCGCCCCCTTCCACCTCCAGCGGGGGGACACTGATCGCCACTGTCTGTCTCCCACAGGGGGGGCAGGTTTGTTTGCCGCCCCCCCCAAAAAAATTAAGCACCAGCAGCCACTGGTGCCTACCCCCTGAGCGACCCCTGTTTACTAGGCTCTATTATCCCAATCACATGGTAGCTGGATGCCAGGGTGAGGAGAGGGAGAAAGTCATTTCACTGATCTCCCCCCAGCTAGTAAGAACCTGGAAGCCACATGTATCATTTTATGTATCATTTCATCTCTGGTTTCTGCTGTCACTTTCCCCTGTGGCTGGGGAAGAAGCTAATGGAGCACGATCTGTAACCCATTAGCTTCCGTGGAGTCCAGAGGAGACATCAGGGGTCTAATAGATCACTGATATCTCATTAACCGCTTAAGGTCCACTTTATAGCATTTTTATTGCTACAGGGTGGCACCTCTGCGCTTGATTACCTATACAGTACATGACCCGGCTCTTATGGGTAGGGTGCGCGCACAAACACAGCGGGAGCCCAGTAGCAGGTAACGTGGACTCGATGTCCGCCGGCACCCACCGATCATTGAGCAGAGAGGCAGGACAGCAGTCTGCCTATGTAAACAAGGAAGATCGCTGTTCTGACTGGAGAGAAGGCATTGATCCTGTGTTCCTGCAAAGCAGGGACTAGGATCCATGTCTTCCCATAGTAAAAGCTCCTCCCACAGTTTAGAAAAACACTGGTTAGGCACACAGTTAACCCTTTGATCGCCCCCCCGATGTTAACCCCTTGCCAGCCAGCGACATTAGTACCATGACAGTGCATATTTTTTTTAGGACTGATCACTGTATTAGTGTCACTGGTTCCCACAAAGTGTCAAAAGTGTCATTTAGTGTCCGAATCTCCGCCGCAATATCGAGATTGCCACTATTACTAGTAAAACAATTTAAATAAATAAAAAATAAATAAAAATATCCCATAGTTTGTAGATGCTATAACTTTTGTGCAAACCAATCAATATACACTTATGGAATTTTTTTTACCAAAAATATGTAGCAGAATACATATTGACCTAAACTGATGAAGAAATTAAATTTTTTTCATTTTTTTTTTTATTGGATATGTTTTATAGCAGAAAGTAAAACAAAATTTTTTGTTTTTTTGTTTATTTTAAATGTCAGTCTTTTTTTTGTTTATAGCGCATACAAACCGCAGAGGTGATCAAATCCCACCAAAAGAAAGCTCTATTTGTGGGGAAAAAAATGATATCAAATGTGTGGATACAGCATTGCATGTTCATAAAAGGGGGTAAACCTTCCGAAGGTTAGGTGAAAAAAGTATAAAAAAAAATTCATGGTACAAACAGCGAACATTTTGAGCCCTTATGACCCTCATATTCTTGAATACATATATTTAAAAATTTCGGGGGCCTACATATATAAACATTGATTGTGCAACACATTCCATTTTTTTATGGAGCAAATAGAAATAATTCTAGGACCATTTAACTCTAAACTGGTGACATGTAAAAGCTTTTAAAGCATTGCCTATGGACAATATTGGACACCATAGTTTGTCACTTTTTCACGGGCATGTACAATTTTAAGACGTGACATGTTTGGTATCTATTTACTCAGTGCAGCCTCATATTTTATAGTTTGCCAAAAAAATAGGTAATGTATTGTATTTGCAGGCAATAAAACAAATTTTAGTGTATTTTTTTACTGGAAATGTGTACCTGATAAACAATTGTGCTAATATCATGCAAAAAAAGACAATAATAATAGTAATCATAATACAATTAATAATAATAATTTACTACTACTACTACTACTACTATTATTAATAATAATAATAATAATAATAATAATAATAATAATAACCATCACTATTTTATTCTCCAGGGTCTGTGCTTTCAGAAAATACAGTGGGGACGTAAAGTATTCAGACCCCCTTACATTTTTTACTCTTTGTTATATTGTAGCCATTTGCTAACATCATTTAAGTTCATTTTTTTCCTCATTAATGTACACACAGCTCCCCATATTGACAGAAAAACAGAATTGTTGACATTTTTGCAGATTTATTAAAAAAGAAAAACTGAAATATCACATGGTCCTAAGTATTCAGACCCTTTGCTCAGTATTTAGTAGAAGCACCATTTTGATCTAATACAGCCATGAGTCTTTTTGGAAAAGATGCAACAAGTTTTTCACACCTGGATTTGGGGATCTTCTGCCATTCCTCCTTGCAGATCCTCTCCAGTTCTGTCAGGTTGGATGGTAAACGTTGGTGGACAGCCATTTTTAGGTCTCTCCAGAGATGCTCAATTGGGTTTAAGTCAGGGCTCTGTCTGAGCCATTCAAGAACAGTCACGGAGTTGTTGTGAAGCCACTCCTTTGTTATTTTAGCTGTGTGTTTAGGGTCATTGTCTTGTTGGAAGGTAAACCTTTGGCCCAATCTGAGGTCATGAGCACTCTGGAGAAGGTTTTCATCCAGGATATCCCTGTACTTGGCCACATTCATCTTTCCCTCGATTTCAACCAGTCATCCTGTCCCTGCAGCTGAAAAACACCCCCACAGCATGATGCTGCCACCACCATGCTTCACTGTTGGGGCATTATTGGACAGGTGATGAGCAGTGCCTGGTTTTCTACACAAATACCGTTTAGAATCGGGGTCACCCGGTTACGTAAACGGGTGACCCCGCCCCCTCTGACAACACAGGGAAAGCCATAGGGAACTTCCCATGAAGTCCCCGTGCGTCAGAGGGGAGCGGGGTCACCGGGTGGCCCCGCCCTCCGTTATATAAGAAGTGTCCCACTGAGGCGATCATGCGGACGGAGCGGAGAAGAAGCCGGAGAAAGATGTGGGACAAGAAGAGCGGAGGAAGAAGAAGATGGAGAAGAAGAAGATGGAGAAGAAGAAGATGGAGAAGAAGAAGATGGAGAAGAAGAAGATGGAGGAAGAAGAACACCGAAGGAAGACCAGAAGAAAGAAGATGGAAGAAGAAGTGGTTTTTAAACCTTTTTGACACTTTTTTTGTAAAATGGTAGAGGTACATTTGTACCCCATTACCAATTCACACGGGGGGGCAGGATCTGGGGGTCCCCTTGTTAAAGGGGGCTTCCAGATTCTGATAAGCCCCCTGCCCGCAGACCCCCACAACCACCGAGCAAGGGTTGTGGGGATGAGGCCCTTCTCCCCATCAACATGGGGACAAGGTGTTTTGGGGGGCTACCCCAAAGCACCCTCTCAATTTTGAGGGCATGTGGCCTGGTACGGTTCAGGAGGGGGGCGCTCTCTCGTCCCATCCTCTTTTGCTGTGGCCTGACAGGTTGCATGCTCGGATAAGGGTCTGGTATGGCTTTTTGGGGGGACCCCACGTCATCTTTTTTTTTTAATTTTGGCATTGGGTTCCCCTTAAAATCCATACCAGACCTGAAGGGTCTGGTATGGATTTTGAGGGGGACCCCCACGCCATTTTTTAAAAAATTTTGGTGTGGGGTTCCCCTTAATATCCATACCAGACCTGAAGGGCCTGGTATGGAATTTAAGGTGACCCCCACGCATTTTTTTTAAATTTTGGGGTTCCCCCGTGGTGAAATTTCATGCCGTTTTTATTAATGAATTTTTATGTGTATTGCCGGACCGACAATTCATTATAGCCGGAGCTAGCGATAGTAGTTTTACATGACTTTTTTTCCTTTAGAAATGTCATTTTGCTGTCAGACTGTTTTAAACATGGGAAACATGCGCCCCTTTCCAGGCATACTATAGACACCCCCCAGGTACGAAATTTAAAGGAATATTACACTTTTATTGTTTCACTTTAAGCATTATTAAAATCACTGCTCCCGAAAAAACGGCTATTTTTAAAACTTTTTTTTGCATTGATCCATGTCCCCTGGGGCAGGACCCGGGTCCCCAAACACTTTTTATGACAATAACTTGCATATAAGCCTTTAAAATTAGCACTTTTGATTTCTCCCATAGACTTTTAAAGGGTGTTCCGCGGCTTTCAAATTTGCCGCGAACACCCCAAATTGTTCGCTGTTCGGCGAACAGGCGAACAGCCAATGTTTGAGTCGAACTCATGTTCGACCCCAACATAAAGCCCATCCCCACTGGACAGCCAGCTCTAGGAAGTGTTCTGGTCGTCCCAAACGTCTTCCATTTAAGGATTATGGAGGCCACTGTGCTCTTAGGAACCTTAAGTGCAGCAGAAATTGTTTTGTAACTTTGGCCAGATCTTTGCCTTGCCACAATTCTGTCTCTGAGCTCTTCAGGCAGTTCCTTTGACCTCATGATTCTCATTTGCTCTGACATACACTGTGAGCTGTAAGATGGACAGGTGTGTGGCTTTCCTAATCAAGTCCAATCAGTATAATCAAACACAGCTGGACTCAAATGAAGGTGTAGAACATCTCAAGGATGATCAGAAGAAATGGACAGCATCTGAGTTAAATATATATGGGTGTCACAGCAAAGGGTCTGAATACTTAGGACCATGTGATATTTCAGTTTTTCTTTTTTAATAAATCTGCAAAAATCAACAATTCTGTGTTTTTCTGTCAATATGGGGTGCTGTGTGTACATTAATGAGGAAAAAAATGAACTTAAATGATTTTAGCAAATGGCTGCAATATAACAAAGTGAAAAATTTAACGGGGTCTGAATACTTTCCGTCCCCACTGTATATCATGTTTTGGAATTTTAACTAATCTTTAGGCCTAAAATGATTTTTACATGTGCAAAAAAACCCGCAAAAATGTCTCTGTCAGGGTTAATGTGAATAAATATGTATCAATTTGGTCCATTGACTTCAACCACTTCAGTCAAATGGGGTCAGATGCATCCAACATATATATATATATATATATATATATATATATATATATATATATATATATATTATAGCTGAGCATTGCACCCAAGAACTAGACAACACTAGCTTAGGTGCATACAGGGACTGACTTTATTGTAAATTCACACATATTGTGGAATTTATACCACACAAAATCAGGTAAGGGCTTGATCACATTATCCTAAACAATGCAAACTCTAAACAGTAATATCATTAGCACATCTATGGAACAGCCAACATAAACATAAACAGTAATCTAATAGATAATTAGGTGTGGGGGGGGGGGGGGACCTGTAACCAAAAATACCTGGCACTATCCCCATGCAATTTAAAAGTCATTAGAAGGTAAGTTACCACATCTCCTCACTTAGAGGAGATTATGGGAGGAAGAGGATTTTTAAGTGCCAAAAGGAGTACCACAAAAATACAATCTGTTCTAAAAACCACAAGCTTTATTTCTACAAAAAACATTAAAACATATGTATCAAAACAAAACAAAACTAATTGAAAATAATCTCATGTCAATTACAAACCAGCGCAATTAAAATGTCTTGTTGAGATTCACTTATTTTTGTGTGTTAACGTTTATAGTAAGTAGCTGAAATGTTTTAAGGTTTCTGTTGTGTTCTTTGTCCCGTTTAGTTCTACCAACCCGGCAGACTACACAGTTGTTCTGGGGGCGTACCAGCTGCTGAACCCCAGTTCTCACCAGATTATATCCAATGTGCAGAATATCACCGTGAACTCTCTGTGGAGTCATGACGGGACCCCCGGAGACATCGCGTTGATCAAACTCTCCGAACCCATCACTTATACTAAATACATTCTGCCCGTGTGTGTGCCACCATCGTCCATGGACTTCCCAGAGGGCAGTACTTGCACTGTGACCGGATGGGGTAACATCGGGAGTGGTGGTAAGGACAACAATAGTTAAAGTTTAACATAAACTTACAGTATTTAGATGGTGATGCCAAACCTTAAAGCGGTATTAACCCTTTCATGACTAAGCCTATTTCTGACATTTGGTGTTTACAAGTTAAAATCTGTATTTTTTGCTAGAAAATTACTTAGAGCCCCCAGATTGTCTGCTAAAAAATATATATATATATATATATATATATATATATATATATATATATATATATATATATATATATTTTTTAGCAGACAATCTAGAGAATAAAATGGTGATTGTTGCAATATTTTATGTCACACTGTATTTGTGCAGCGGTGTTTTAAACGCAACTTTTTGGGAAAAGGGACACTTTCATGAATTTAAAAAAAAAACAAAACAGTAAAGTTAGCCCAATTTTTTTGTATAATGTGAAAGATAATGTTACACTGAGTAAATAGATACCAAACATGTCACGCTTTATAATTGCACGCACTCGTGGAATGACGACAAACTATGGTACCTAAGAATCTCCATAGGTGACGCTTTAAATTTTTTTTACGGTTACCGGGTTGGAGTTACAGAGGAGGTCTAGTTCTAGAATTATTGCTCTCGCTCTGACGATCGCGGTGATACCTCACATGTGTGATTTGAACACCGTTTACATATGCGGGCGCGACTTCCGTATGCGTCTTCTTTGCTGCGCAAGCTCGTGGGGACGGGGGTGCTTTAAAAGAAAAAAAAAATTCTTATTTATTTTATTTATTTTTATATTATTAAATTTTGTTTAAAAAAAAAAAATGATCCCTTTTATTGCTGTCACAAGGAATGTAAACATCCCTTGTGACAGTAATAGGTGGTGACGGGTACTCTTTATGTAGGGATGGGGGGTCTAAAAGACCCCCCGATCCCTCCTTTGCACTTCAAAGTATTCAGATCGCCGTTTTCGGTGATTCTGAATATTGTATATTTTTTTAAAACCGGCGCCATTGGCAGCTGAGTAAACAGGAAGTAATTTTGTGACGTTGCTTCTGTGTTTACAATCAGGAGACTGGAACGAAGCCATTTCCGGCTTCATTCCAGTCTGTCACTAGCCACTGGAAGTGGCGGATCACGGATCGGGTCTCCCGGTGGGACAGGAGCCCCGTTCAGAGCAGCGGGAGGCGGCGGGAGGGGGGGGACGTCCCCTCCCGCTCCTCCGGGATAACAGCCGAGCGGCTTTTAGCCGTGTCAGTTGTTATCCCTGGAAAGCCAATCGCCCGCTCTACAAAACGGTACCGGGATGATGCCTGCAGCTGCAGGCATCATCCAGGTATAACCCCCGAAAGCCGAGTACGCACATCTGTGTACGCTCGGCGGGAATGGGTTAAACCCAAAACCAAAAATGGAATCTGTTGCACCATACCAATCATTAGATATGGTGGTGGCATTCGTTTTTTTTTCTAATGCCCCGTACACACGATCAGAAATTCTGCCAGCAAAAGTCGGATGTGAGCTTTTGGTCAGAAATTGCGACCGTGTGTATGCTCCATCGGACTTTTGCTGGCAGAATTACAGCCAGCAAAAGATTGCAAACAGGTTCTCTATTTTTCAGTCGAAAAATGTTCCTATCTGAAAATGCGTTTGTCTGTATGCAATTCGGACGTGCAAAAAAATCACGCATGCTCGGAAACAGCTCGACGCATGCTCGGAAGCATTGAACTTCATTTTCTCGGCTCATCGTAGTGTTGTACGTCACCGCGTTCTTGACGGTCGAAAGTTCCGAAAAGTTTTGTGTGACCGTGTATATGCAAGGCAAGCTGGAGCGGAATTCCGTCGGAAAAACCATCCAAGTTTTTTCTGACGGAATTTCTGATCTTGTGTACGGGGCATTAGGCTTTCTTCCCTCTGTTTTCACCTGGTGACACACCTCCTGTATTAGAGCGCCCACACTCTGGATGGAGTACAGAAGGCACAGCAGCATTGCCAGTCTAGGGAGGAGGGGAGTGTTAAATGAATAGGCAGATTTAAATACACTAACAAATCAAAGCCAAACTCCAGCTCACACTTTATAATCAGTTACAGCAGTTTTTTTTTTTCCTTTTGGGATAAAGGTTGTATATGAATAAATAAAAACAAATCATCGTAAGCACCCCTGCCAGTGTTAAATGATTTGAAATAGGGTTGTGCCGATACCGATATCAATACTAAGCATTTGTATTGGTACTCATGCAAATTCATTGATGCCTTAAACCGATACTTTCAGGCTCGGTTCTTTCAGCTGTCAGCGGGATGCTCACACTGACAGCTGAAATGTAGAAGAAAAATAAGCCGGCAAAAAAAGTCCACAGCCCAAAGCGCCTACAATGGGCGGGTGAGCATCAGAACTGGACCACGGAGCAATGGAAGGTGGTGGCCTGGTCTGATTATAGCACCTCCTTGTGTATATAGTTGAAATAAATTAGGCAAATTTAGTTGGACTCCACTTTAGCCTGTGAAGTCAGTTCAATTGGGGTCAAGTAAAGTTCAGTATAGTTTAGCTGGCAGGCTCTGCAGGCTCTGTCACCTCCCCCTGGCTTCTGGAAACTTCTAGTAAGTTCCAGAACTTAGTGGGTGGGGATGTGAAGATGAGAGCCTGAATATTCAAAGGATCTCTGCCAATCCCTGAGTAAAAAGGGCTCTGAAGGTAGGGAGATGGCCCACAAATATTATAGAGCCTGGCCATGTGGAGAGAGATTCCAGGATCTAGGGGCCTGGAGGGAGATGGGGTTCTGCTCCCAGGCAGAAGGTGCCATAGAGAGTGAGAGAGAAAGAGAAGGTGAAGCTGAGAGGAACCCTCACCCTGTTCATATGGAACCTGTTCAGCAGGATGCCTGATCAGAAGTTACCACCCCTGTAGCAGGACACTGGTGACTGAGTGAGTAACCTCTGTTCATCGTCCACAGCCTGTAGGGGAAGGCAGCCAGGCACAAGACCAAGCTAGCCATTTAGGAATGACAGCTATTGCCAGACCTTTACCCCCTCCTTGGGAAGATTTGCTTCTTAAAGTATCAGTGCTGGGATCAGTGCTGGATTTTGTTGCCAGGCTGTTTGGAAGTTGTCCTGCATAGCAACAGTTTGGAGTTGAACTAAGAAGACAGAGTAACCTCCATTGTCCTCAAACATTCTTTTTTAAGTCAGTTATGGGTATCCCAAACCTCCCTATACCCCATCCAATTGGTTTACCCCAATAAAAATAAAAAACAAAGCTCTTGGACTGGTTTACTGACTTCATGTGCTAAAAATGCATGTTGCCTGGCTGTGCAGAAGAAGTGGGACCCAAAATCAGCGGCCCTTAAAGCTGTTGTAAAGTCACTAATCACAAATCCTGGAATCCCCTCTGCTACAGGCAGATATACTGCACAGTATCTGTGTTTTTTTTTAAATTATGCAGTGAACCTTATTTCACAGCACTGCTTTGCGGTCACGTGACCTCCCGGCCCTCTCCTTCCCCAATCTGAGGACTACCATGGGTGGGGCTGAGATTCCCTTCTGATTTCAGCCGGGAGGAGAGGAGGAGAGCAGCGGCAGGTATTGTGAGCGCACAGCAGTACTCTGAAATAAGGTATTTTGCTGCATCATTTTTTATTTTTATTACATTTCTAAAGAAAAAACAAACAAGTAAAATCCCATTTAAAATGATTAGCGGTTGCAATTGTCGGCACCTGGCTATTGAAACAATAAAGAAAAAAACGGCGTGGGGTCCCTCCCCTAGTCCATACCAGGCCCCGGGTCTGGTATGTATTTTATGGGGAACTCCACGCCAAAATCCATACCAGGCCCTTATCCAGGCATGCAGCCTCGCAGGTCAGGAAAAGCGGGGACGAGCAAGAAGCCCTTCCCTCCTGAACCATACCAGGCCACATGCCCTCAACATGGGCGGGGGGGTGCTTTGGGGCAGGGGGGCTGCTCCCTCCTGAACCATACCAGGCCACATGCCCTCAACATGGGCGGGGGGGTGCTTTGGGGCAGGGGGGCTGCTCCCTCCTGAACCATACCAGGCCGCATGCCCTTAACAAGGGGGTCCCCAGATCCCCCAACCCATGTAAATGAGTATCGGGTACATAGTACCCCTACCCTTTCACCAAAAATGTGTCAAAAAGTAATAAAGACAGGAGACAAGCTTTTGACAAATCCTTTATTAAAAAAAAAATTGCTCCTGCCTCCTGGGAGGCCTTCCACCAAATGCCTTCTCTGTGCTTTGACATTCCCCCCCTGCCCCAAAGCACCCACCCCCCCCATGTTAAAGGCATGTGGCCTGGTATGGTTCAGGAGGAGGGGGCACTCGCTCATCCCAGCCTTTCTTGACTTGCTGGGTTGCATGCTTGAATAAGGGTCTGGTATAGATTTCGGGGGGCACCCCAAGCCATTTTTTTATTTTTGGTGGGGGGTTCCCCTCCAAATCCATACCAGACCCAACACTTTTTTTTATTTTATTGTTCAGCGGGGAAACCCATTGACAGCTGATGACTCATCGGTTGTTAAGCCTTCCTGGCTCCGCTCCTTAACAACCAGCTTACACTGCGCCCTGATTGGGCAAAGCTTTGCCCAATCAGGATGCAGAAGGCACTGTGCAGGGTGTTCATTGGGGTGAACACCTGGCGAACACCCTGCAAATTCAAGTGCACGCGAACGCCGAACGGGCAAATGTTCGGCCCGAACTAATGCATTGGGCAGAACCATTCGCCCATTCCTAGTAGTAAGTTAATTTTGTCTTGCATAGTTATGGATTTCCTCTTTTAGAGAAACGTTCTGTAAGCAACAGTAAAGTGCCCAGAGTTCCACCTTAAAACAAGTTCTCCCTGACCTCTCTAGCTGCTTGTACTATGAAGTCATTTATTCTCAGAGATCACTACAGAGGCTGTGAATTCAGTTTTAGTAAGTTGTTTAAGGCTTAGAAACCCCTGCTGTGCATTTACATTAGAGAACTGATTGGCAGCTAAGAATCTCCTGCAATAATAAGTAAATGGGAAAAGAACTAAGATTTTGATGCCTCTGTTGTGAACTTTGAAGAAAATGTATCCACAATTCCCATAGCCACAGAAGTAAATGAGGGCTTGTGTTTTTGCCATCTGTTTAGTATACATTAAAGTTGTTGTAAAGTCAGTGAGCACAATTACTGGCATCCCCTCTGTTATAACAAGCTATACATCATTGTGTTTTTTTTTTTTTAATTATGAAGCTAAATACTGTATTTCACAGCGCCACTGTGCGGTCATGTGACCTCCCACCACTCTCCTTCCCCAATCTAAGGACTACAGTGGGAGGGGCTGAGATCCCCCTCAGATGTCAGCCAGGAAGTCATGTGACCACACTCCTTCCCTGATCTAAGGACTACAGCTGAAGGGGCTGAGATTCTCCTATAACGTCAGCCAGGAGGTCACTAGTCCGCACAGCGGTGCTGTGGAATAAGGTATTTAGCAGAGGGGATGCCAGTAATTGTCCCCACTAACTTTACAGGCACAAAAATAGCCGCAGGAGGGGAGGGGGGGCGGGGGGGGGGAATCAGCTCACACACTGAGAACTAACAGGGAGGGAGGGAGAGGGAGAGAGGAGAGATTCTAAACACAGCGAGATGAGAGAGGCACATGGACTGACCACAGTACCATCAGCTGCCGGATCATCAGCCATGATTACTGTGGTCAGTACACATAGAGGGGCACAGGAACAGGCAGGATCAACCAGGTATTTTACAGCATAGAAAGGTACAAATGACACAGTCAAAGCACTATGCTGTTTATCATGCTTTAAAGGAACAGAATCTTTTTTTTTTTTAGGGTTTCTACCACTTTAACACTTTAGAATGCATAGTCTGGGCCCAGGTTCCCACACACAGACACACCTAAACCCTATGACAATAAATAACAATAATTACTCGTCACAGCTTCTTCTTCTGTGGTTGCATGTTGGTGTTCATTGAACTGAGAACAGAGTTTTATGGTGACCTTGTTTCCGCAGAGCTGCTGTCATCCCCAAAAACCCTCCAGCAGTTGACGGTGCCAATTATCAGCAACACTAATTGTAACACGATGTACCACATTGGTGCCGACTCAGATCCCAGTGCAGTCATTGTCCCCAGTGACCAGATCTGTGCCGGATACGAGGCTGGAAAAAAAGATTCCTGCCAGGTGGGTTAATAATTCCCTGAAAATAAATAATATCTATAATACAGTATATACATTATACTATAGCAATGAATAGGTTGTGGAAAGGACAACTTTTCTAGTACTTGCCACAGTTTTTGTTTACAACAGGATGTAGCACCCTGATGTTTAAGCAGGGTTGCTCTTCAATTTACCTGCCAGGTATGGTTGCCTTGGCCAAATTATTAGGGATCAATTGATTTCACCCTAATTCTGGAATTGCTGCACTTCTCTCATCTGTCACTAGGTGGCTGGGTGCTTGGCGGCATTAGATAAGACAAGGGCATTGCAAGGACAGGTTAGGAATGAATGGGGTATCTCAGCCAATGGGTAGGGGTTTTCTTGAGTCCCTTGGCCTGCTGGGAGAACCTATATATTTGGGTGGAGTCAGGTGATTGGCGTTCTGTGCCACTTGGACTACTGTCTGGGTGGACGTGTGTTGTGCTGCCCCAGGCTGCTAGGCCATAGTCTGAGGCCTATCCCCAGAACATCTGCCTGCTAGGCTGTCTGAGGGCTTATCTAGAAGCAAGAGAGCAGCGTAGGGTTGGCACTATGGCTCGCAGTTCACCCAGCCGGCTGGAGAACCTGTCACAGTCGGAGGTGGAGGGGAAGCTGACACCACTAAGGGACCAACCACCTTAATACCAGGGACCACACCGAATAGCTGAAGCAAGTACCGGAGCAGTATTCTCACCAACCAGGGATGGTGAAGAATTGGGAAACTTCAGCAGGTGGCAAGCCAGGGACCCAGCCAGCGGAGGTGACGCTTGCAGAGCAGCCTTGTGTGCCAAGCCAGGGACCAAGCAGGGCAATGGGGTGATGCTTGAGGAGTATCTGTGAATGTCAATCTAGGGACCCAGCAGCAGGGTGACGCTTGAGGAACATACTAAGTGAGAAGGTTGGAAGAGCGCGGGAGATCCAGTGGCAGTGGATCAGCAAGTCTAGTGAGAGAGACTGGGAGCTCAGTGGAGTGAAGATCTACAAGAAGTTATTGTAGAGGAAGGACAGAAGTTCGTTACAACTTGTGTTAGAAACTGTTAAAAGACTGTGCCATAGGAGACAGCGGTCCTACACATGCAGATGTGGTATCTTGCTGGAAGCCTTTCCCTGCATGGCTGTCTATCTATAGAAGTGTCAGAGTCTTCTATTTAACATTGCAACCACTTGAGGGTAAGAGAGATGCCGTTATGGAAGGGTGTCTGGAAATGTAGCTCTCCTCAGAACAGGAACAGCAGGTGCTGGCTAAGCATAGGTAATTGGATGAAGGGAAGATTCTGGACAGCCGCACTCAAAATCAAATGCCTTTATTAAAAAAAGGAGGAGATAATCCAAAAAGTACAAGCCACAGCAAACCACAGATCACAGGATCTGACGCGTTTCACACTTTCAAGAGGGCTTATTCATATGAATAAGCCCTTTTGAAAGTGTGAAACGCGTCAGATCCTGTGATTCGTTTGTTATGGCTTGTACTTTTTGGATTATTACCTCCTTTTTTTAATAAAGGCATTTGATTTTGAGTGCGACTGCCAGAATCCTCCCTTCATCCAATAACCACTTGAGGGTGTCGGGGCCTAAACCCTCTCTCCCACAGTTCTGTTCAAGAGAAAATAAATCTCTTTGCATTCAAGAAGTATCTTGCACTACACACACTATGCCTTGTAACCCATTCTCTACAGCAGGATGTCAGCTGTCCCTAACTCTGGAGGTAACTATTATGCCGCGTACACAAACAATCAGAAATTCGGCCAGCAAAAGACTGATGAGAGCTTTTGGTCGGAAAATCCGAATTCCAGCCAGCAAAAGATTGAGAGCATGTTCTCAATTTTCCGGTAGGAAAAAGTTCCTATCCGAAAATGCGATCGTCTGTAGCAATTCCGACGCATGCGCGGGAACAATTTGACGCATGCTCGGAAGCATTGAACTTCATTTTCTCGGCTCGTCGTAGTGTTGTACGTCACCGCGTTCTTGGCAGTCGAAAGTTCAGAGAACTTTTGTGTGACCGTGTGTACGCAAGGCAAGCTTGAGCGGAATACCATCGGAAAAGCCATCATATCTTTTTCCGACCAAAATCCCGATCGTGTGTACGCGGCATTAGGCCTAAAGAGGCCCGGGACCTTGCTACAAGTAATTTATAATTTTGTGCTATTATGAATGAATCAACATTATTTCCTACAATTTTTTCAACAATTTCTATACCTACATAAACACTGAAATCTGATAATAGCTGGTGCAAAAAAAAAAATGGGGGAGAGGGTGATACACCCACTGTGTTCAATTATTTATGTGTGAAAAAAACAGTGTAATAATTTGAAAATGAGGAAGACTTTGTGTTTTTCAACCAGTTTTCTGTTTGTAATGCTTGTATCCAATGCACCCTCCCCAGGAGGAAATTAATCTTGCCTTATTCGATTCATGGAGGCCCGGTATTAAGGCAAGCTGTTTGGTTTTGGTCAATCAGAGGTGTAGCATGAAGCTTGTAGGCCCAAAAGTTTTCCTGGGGTCCCCCCTCCACCACTTGCTACTTCCACCGCGCGCCAAGATACTCCCACCGAGTGCCGACATACTCCTGCTGCCAGCTGTATGTGAATACAAGGTGGGGGCAGGCTAGGGTTGTGACCTTTTCTTAAAGCCAAATCCGAACAATTTAGCGGCGCAGGGCAATTTTTTTTTTTTGCAGTATACACTACAGGATTGTTAAAGACCTGGGACCCCTTTGAGCAGTATTGCGGCGCATGCAATTTTCTGTGAAGAACTGTGGGTGTGGTCAAATTGTGTTAATAAAGGGAGAAGCTTAAAGCGGAGTTCCGCCCACCCCTTTAAAAATTAAAAGTCAGCAGCTACACATACTGTAGCTGCTGACTTTTAACATTAGGACACTTACCTGTCCTGGAGTCTAGCGATGTCATTACCCCAGCTGATGTTTACATCGCCTGTCGGGTGTTTCCACCACCATTTCCGGTAAGGGCAATAGCCTTGCGACTTCACAACAGGGTCCTTACTGTGCATGCGCAAAGCGCACTGCGCACTCTAACTGGCCTTGCAGAAGGAGAGGGAGGAGGAGTGGGCCGAGATGCTGACATACTTCGCTGCGGCCCGGTCTCCCGGAAGTGGGGACAGGGTACCTGTCAAAAGCAGGTACCCGCTCTCACCTCCCTCCTGAAAGGTGCCAAAGGTGGCACCAGAAGGGGGGAATCAGATAAGCGGAAGTTCCACTTTTGGGTGGAACTCCGCTTTACGGCGCAAAATTACATCAAACATGGTCAGTCTGTCCCCCAGTGCATCCCCCTCAGGTCAGTCTGTACTCCAGTACATCCCCCCCCCCCCAGGTCAGTCTGTCCTCTAGTATAATCCCTTCCTGGTCAGACTGTCCTCCAGTATATCTCCTTGGGTCAGTCTGTGCCCAGTATAATCCCCCTCAGGTCAGTCTGACCCCCAGTATAATCCCCCTCAGGTCAATCTGACCCCCAGTATAATCCTCCCAGGTCAGTCTGACCCCCAGTACATCCCCCCAGGTCAGTTTGTACTCCAGTACATCCCCCCCAGGTCAGTCTGTCCTCCAGTATAATCCCTTCCTGGTCAGTCTGTCCTCCAGTACATCCCCTCGGGTCGGTCTGTCCCCACTATAATCCCCCTCAGATCAGCCTGACCCCCAATATATTCCCCCCAGGTCATCTGACCCCCAGAACACCCCCCCCAGGTCATTCTGTCCTCTAATATCCCTTATATAATCCCAGACTGGTCAGTCTGTCCCCAAGCACATCCCCCCAGGTTAGTCTGTCCCCCAGTATAATCGCCCTCAAGGTCAGTCTGACCCCCAATATAATCCCCTAGGTCAGTCTGTCCCCCAGTATTAGGGATGAGCCGAACACCCCCCGGTTCAGTTCGCACCAGAACCTGCGAACGGACCGAAAGTTCGCACGAACGTTAGAACCCCATTGACGTCTATGGGACTCGAACGTTCGAAATCAAAAGTGCTCATTTTAAAGGCTAATTTGCATGGTATTGTCCTAAAAAGGGTTTGGGGACCCGGGTCCTACCCCAGGGGACATGTATCAATGCAAAAAAAACTTTTAAAAACGGCCGTTTTTTCGGGAGCAGTGATTTTAATGATGCTTAAAGTAAAAAAAAAAAAGTGAAATATTCCTTTAAATATCGTACCTGAGGGGTGTCTATAGTATGCCTGTAAAGTGACGCGTGTTTCCCGTGTTTAGAACAGTCCCTGCACCAAATGTCATTTTTAAAGGAAAAAATCTCATTTAAAACTGCTTGCGGGTTTAATGTAATGTCGGGTCCTGGCAATATGGATGAAAATCAGTGAGACAAACGGCATGGGTACCCCCCAGTCCATTACCAGGCCCTTTGGGTCTTGTATGGATATTAAGGGGAACCCCGCACCCAAATTAAAATAAGGAAAGGTGTGGGGCCACCAGGCCCTATATACTCTGAATAGCAGTATACAGGCTGTAGGTTTGTTGTTAAGTAGAATCTCTTTGTAATTTTGAACGGGTACATTTTTAACGTGTTTAGCTCCAGCCAAAAAATCTTTTTTAAGCTTTTTGGAAAACATAGGGAAGGGTTATCACCCCTGTGACATTTGTTTTGCTGTCTTTCCTCCTCTTCAGAAGATTTCACCTCACTTTTTGTCCCAATGGATTGGAAAGCATCAGTGGAAAGGAGAAATGTTTTTCCCATATTAACTCTTACAGGAGAGAATTTCCCTTCCTAGGGGTAGATTTATTCTCACTTCCTGTTGTCTCCTTCCGTTTGCAAGTAGGAGTCGTTTGTAAGTTAGTTGTTTGAAAGTAGGGTCCTGCCCTATATACTCAGCAGAAATTTGGGCCTTAGGTGTTGCTGTGGCCACAACACTGTAAGCCCTCACAGGGCTCTGCTGTGAAATATTAGATCAAGAATTGTAATTACATGCCCCTGTTAAACAAGGGCTGAAAAATTGGGCCTTAGGCACTGGTGCTGGTGCCACAACACTGCAACCCCTCACAGACACTCTAGTTGGAATGCAGGAACGAGCCCTGCTGCAAAGTATTACATCAAAAATCGTAATTACACGCCCCTGTTAAACAGGGGCTGAAAAATTGTGCCTTAGGCACTGGTGGTGGCGCCCAGAACCAAAAATGCTCTTACAAGCTATCAGCGTGATGATTGAGGAGGAAGAGGATAATTACTCAGGAATAGTCACTCAGCATCAGCATAGGCAGTCTTTGAAGGGATCTGAGATTTCAAAAAAAATTATTCGGTTACATCAGCATCAGGTGCTTGGTAGCTGGTGGTGATCCAAGACTCATTCATTTTTATGAAGGTCAGTCGATCGACCGAGTCAGTGGACAGACGCACCCTGTGATCGGTTACCACGCCTCCAGCAGCACTGAATGTGCGTTCCGAAAGAACGCTGGATGCAGGACAGGCCAGTAGCTCAATTGCATACTGTGCAAGCTCTGGCCAGTGATCCATCCTCAAGACCCAGTAACCCAGAGGATTTTCGGTGGGAAAGGTGTCCAAGTCTGATCTTGCCCCTAGGTATTCCTGCACCATGTAAAACAGACGCTGGCGATGGTTGCTGGAACCGATCATACCTTGGGGCTGCGGACCAAAAAATTGTCTGAACGCATCGGTCAGACGGCCACCTTCTCCACCGCTCCTTCTTTGACTGACCGAAGCCTCAGCAACACGTTGTCCAGAAACAGGAGTTTGTAACCTCCCAGTCTCTGGGAACGCGTTGCACAGACCTTTCTGCAAGGCCTCCCGAAGATGTTTCATCCTCTGCTCCCTCTGCGATGGCAAGATAAGGTCCGCAACCTTACCCTTGTAACGTGGATCAAGGAGGGTTGCCAGCCAGTATTGGTCCTTCTCCTTGATACCACGAATACGAGGATCCTTACGCAGGCTTTGCAGGATCAGGGAGGCCATGCAGCGTAGGTTTGCTGAGGCATTCGGTCCGGAGTCCTCTGGGTCACTAAGGACGACATGGTCCGCAGCCACCTCCTCCCAGCCACGTACAAGTCCATGTGTTTCTTGGGACTGATCCCTTAAAGACTGCTGCTGATGCTGAGTGCCAGGCTCCACCTCCATACTGACACAATCTTCCTCCTCCTCCTCCTCCTCTTCCTCCTCGTCCTCTTCCTGTGTGATCGGCGGGCACGCAGGAACACTGTCTGGATAAAGGGGGCCTTGAGAGCTAAGGAAGTCCTCCTCTTCCTGCCTCTGTTCTGCCTCAAGTGCCCTGTCCATTATTCCACGCAGCGTGTGCTCCAACAGGTGGACAAGGGGGACAGTGTCACTGATGCATGCACTGTCACTGCTCACTAGGGATGAGCTTCGAGTTCGAGTCGAACTCACGTTCGACTCGAACATTAGCTGTTCGCAAGTTCGCCGAACACCGAACAATTTGGGGTGTTCGCGGCAAATTCGAATGCCGCGGAACACCCTTTAAAAGTCTATGGGAGAAATCAAAAGTGCTAATTTTAAAGGCTTATATGCAAGTTATTGTCATAAAAAGTGTTTGGGGACCCAGGTCCTGCCCCAGGGGACATGTATCAATGCAAAAAAAAGTTTTAAAAACAGACGTTTTTTCAGGAGCAGTGATTTTAATAATGCTTAAAGTCAAACAATAAAAGTGTAATATCCCTTTAAATTTCGTACCTGGGGGGTGTCTATAGTATGCCTGTAAAGGGGCGCATGTTTCCCGTGTTTAGAACAGTCTGACAGCAAAATGACATTTGGAAGGAAAAAACACATTTAAAACTACCCGCGGCTATTGCATTGCCGACAATACACATAGAAGTTCATTGATAAAAACGGCATGGGAATTCCCCCCAGGGAAACCCCGAACCAAACTTAAAAAAAAAAAAAATGACGTGGGGGGGTCCCCCTAAATTCCATACCAGGCCCTTCAGGTCTGGTATGGATATTAAGGGGAACCCCGGCCAAAATTAAAAAAAAAAAATGACGTGGGGTTCCCCCTAAATTCCATACCAGATCCTTCAGGTCTGGTATGGATTTTAAGGGGAACCCCGCGCCAAAAAAAAAAAAAAAAACGGCGTGGGGTTCCCCCAAAAATCCATACCAGACCCTTATCCGAGCACGCAACCTGGCAGGCCGCAGGAAAAGAGGGGGGGACGAGAGTGTGGCCCCCCCCCCTCCTGAACCGTACCAGGCCACATGCCCTCAACATTGGGAGGGTGCTTTGGGGTAGCCCCCCAAAACACCTTGTCCCCATGTTGATGAGGACAAGGGCCTCATCCCCACAACCGTGGCCGGTGGTTGTGGGGGTCTGCGGGCGGGGGGCTTATCGGAATCTGGAAGCCCCCTTTAACAAGGGGACCCCCAGATCCCGGCCCCCCCCCTGTGTGAAATGGTAAGGGGGTACTTACCCCTACCATTTCACTAAAAAACTGTCAAAATAGTTAAAAATGACAAGAGACAGTTTTTGACAATTCCTTTATTTAAATGCTTCTTCTATCTTCCTTCATCTTCTTCTGGTTCTTCTGGCTCTTCTGGTTCTTCCTCCGGCGTTCTCGTCCAGCATCTTCTCCGCGGCGTCTTCTATCTTCTTCTCCTCGGGCCGCTCCGCACCCATGGCATTGGGGGGGAGGCTCCCGCTCTTCTCTTCATCTTCTTCTTCATCCTCTTCTCTTCTTCATCTTCTTCATCTTCATCTTCTCTTCTTTTCTTCTCCGGGCCGCTCCGCATCCATGCATGGAGGGAGGCTCCCGCTGTGTGACGGCGTCTCCTCGTCTGACGGTTCTTAAATAACGGGGGGCGGGGCCACCCGGTGACCCCGCCCCCCTCTGACGCACGGGACATGACGGGACTTCCCTGTGGCATTCCCCGTGACCCCGCCCCCCGTTATTTAAGAACCGTCAGACGAGGAGACGCCGTCACACAGCGGGAGCCTCCCTCCATGCATGGATGCGGAGCGGCCCGCAGAAGAAAAGAAGAGAAGATGAAGATGAAGAAGATGAAGAAGAGAAGAGGATGAAGAAGAAGATGAAGAGAAGAGCGGGAGCCTCCCCCCCAATGCCATGGGTGCGGAGCGGCCCGAGGAGAAGAAGATAGAAGACGCCGCGGAGAAGATGCTGGACGAGAACGCCGGAGGAAGAACCAGAAGAGTCAGAAGAACCAGAAGAAGAAGAAGATGAAGGAAGATAGAAGAAGCATTTAAATAAAGGAATTGTCAAAAACTGTCTCTTGTCATTTTTAACTATTTTGACAGTTTTTTAGTGAAATGGTAGGGGTAAGTACCCCCTTACCATTTCACACAGGGGGGGGGCCGGGATCTGGGGGTCCCCTTGTTAAAGGGGGCTTCCAGATTCCGATAAGCCCCCCGCCCGCAGACCCCCACAACCACCGGCCACGGTTGTGGGGATGAGGCCCTTGTCCTCATCAACATGGGGACAAGGTGTTTTGGGGGGCTACCCCAAAGCACCCTCCCAATGTTGAGGGCATGTGGCCTGGTACGGTTCAGGAGGGGGGGGGCCGCACTCTCGTCCCCCCCTCTTTTCCTGCGGCCTGCCAGGTTGCGTGCTCGGATAAGGGTCTGGTATGGATTTTTGGGGGAACCCCACGCCGTTTTTTTTTTTTTTTTTGGCGCGGGGTTCCCCTTAAAATCCATACCAGACCTGAAGGGTCTGGTATGGAATTTAGGGGGAACCCCACGTCATTTTTTTTTTTTAAATTTTGGCCGGGGTTCCCCTTAATATCCATACCAGACCTGAAGGGCCTGGTATGGAATTTAGGGGGACCCCCCCCACGTCATTTTTTTTTTTTTTAATTTTGGTTCGGGGTTTCCCTGGGGGGAATTCCCATGCCGTTTTTATCAATGAACTTCTATGTGTATTGTCGGCAATGCAATAGCCGCGGGTAGTTTTAAATGTGTTTTTTCCTTCCAAATGTCATTTTGCTGTCAGACTGTTCTAAACACAGGAAACATGCGCCCCTTTACAGGCATACTATAGACACCCCCTAGGTACGAAATTTAAAGGGATATTACACTTTTATTGTTTGACTTTAAGCATTATTAAAATCACTGCTCCTGAAAAAACGGCCGTTTTTAAAACTTTTTTTTGCATTGATCCATGTCCCCTGGGGCAGGACCCAGGTCCCCAAACACTTTTTATGACAATAACTTGCATATAAGCCTTTAAAATTAGCACTTTTGATTATTCATGTTCGTGTCCCATAGACTTTAACGGTGTTCGCGTGTTCGAGCGAACTTTTTTCCTGATCGCATGTTCTGGTGCGAACCGAATAGGGGGGTGTTCGGCTCATCCCTACTGCTCACCATCCTCGTGGCCTCCTCAAATGGTGACAGGACAGTGCATGCATCCCTGATCATGGCCCACTGGCGTGGGGAAAAAAAACCAAGCTCCCCTGACCCTGTCCTGGTGCCATAGTCGCACAGGTACTCATTGATGGCCCTCTGCTGCGTGTGCAGCCGCTGCAGCATGGCCAACGTTGAGTTCCACCTGGTGGGCATGTCATAGATTAGGCGGTTCTTGGGCAGGTTAAACTCCTTTTGGAGGTCCGTCAGCCGAGCACTGGCATTATATGGCCGGCGGAAATGCACACAGACTTTCCTGGCCTGCCTCAGGACATCCTGTAAGCCCGGGTACCTGCCCAAGAACCGCTGCACCACCAAGTTAAGGACGTGAGCCAAACAGGGCACATGGGTCATTTGTCCCTGTTGGAGGGCAGAGAGGAGGTTGGTGCCATTGTCGCAAACCACCATTCCTGCCTTAAGTTGGCGTGGCGTCAACCACCTCTGAACCTGCCCCTGCAGAGCTGACAGAACCTCTGCCCCAGTGTGGCTCCTGTCCCCCAAGCACACCAGCTCAAGCACCGCATGGCATCTTTTGGCCTGCGTACTTGCGTAGCCCCTTGAACGACTACGGAGCACCGCTGGTTCCGAGGAAGAGGCCATGGAGGAAGAAGAAGAGGAGGGGGTGGAGGAGAGAGGTGTGTCACAATCATTAGCATTTTGGAGGTGTGGTGACGGAACAACCTCCAACACTACTGCACCTTGTCCTGCATCCTTCCCAGCTGCCAGCAGAGTCACCCAATGCGCCGTGAAACTTAGGTAACGTCCCTGTCCATGCCTGCTGGACCATGAGTCAGCGGTAATATGCACCTTACCGCTGACCGCCCTGTCCAGCGAGGCATGGACATTGCCTTCCACATGCTGGTAGAGAGCCGGAATCGCCTTCCGTGAGAAAAAGTGGCGTTTGGGTACCTGCCACTGAGGAACTGCACATTCCACAAACTCACGGAAGGGGGCAGAGTCTACCAACTGAAAAGGCAGCAGTTGAAGTGCTAGCAATTTTGCCAAGCTAGCATTCAACCGCTGGGCATGTGGATGGCTGGGAGCAAACTTCTTTCGGCGGTGCAGCAGCTGGGGCAGGGAAATTTGCCTGGTACAATCTGACGTCGGTGTACCAAAATCAGATTGTCCACAAGTACGTGGCTGTGACACACCTAATTCTACACCTTCATTCCTCTCAGTGCAGGTCTCAGAGAGGACTGAAGGTCTAGTGGGGTTGGAAATCTCAGCTGATGAGGAGCAAGCAGAGGTCCTCTTTGTTCTTTGGTGTGGGTCTTTTAGATACGCTTGCCAACGAACTGCATGGCAGGTCAACATATGTCTGGTCAAGCATGTGGTACCCAAGCGGGAGATGTTTTGGCCACGCGAGATACGCTTGAGACATATGTTGCAAATAGCAGCGGTGCGATCTGATGCACTTGTCTCAAAAAAGGCCCACACCAAAGAACTTTTTGAATAACGCGCAGAGACTGCAGCGCCCTGCACATGTGGAGCTTTGGGGTGTGATGCAGTCAATGTGCTGCCCTTAGGCTGGCCCCTGGAGGGCATCCTGCCTCGTTGGTGATGTGCCGCCTCCTCCTCCTCCTCCCTCCTATCAGGCACCCACGTTGAGTCAGTGACCTCATCATCCCCTCCCTCCTCATCACTGGAGCAAACCTGGCAGTATGCTGCAGCAGGGGGAGAATGACTGCCAGATTGCTGTCCTTCTTGGGCACCCCCTCTGTCCGTGCTCGTGTTACTGCCTTCATCAAGCTCAGTATCATCATCAGAGCCTTCCAAACGCTGGGCATCCTCCTGGAGCATGTACCCAACACTGTGGTCAAACAGTTCGAGGGACTCCTCAGGAGGACATGGTGGGGCTAGGGAAGGAGTCACTGATGACATTGAGCCGAGGGAAGAGGCCGCTGCTTTGCCAGACAAAGTACCCTGGGCATGGGTGAGAGAGGATGAGGAGGATGAGGACGGCTTGGTCATCCACTCGACCAAGTCTTCCGCATGTTGCGGCTCAACATGGCCAGCTGCCGAAAAAAAGGCCAAGCGTGTCCCATGGCCACGTGCTGATGAGGATGCACCGTCTCCACGACCAGCACTAGACACAGAGCCTGCTTGCCCTCTCTTATTGGCTTGTGACTGTCTGCCTCTCCTTCTTGGCCTTCCAGACATATTAATGGCCTGTAGCTGCACTAAGCTGGGATATATATATATATATATATATATATATATATATATATATATATATATATGTACTGATACTGCAGCTAGCAAAATCAACTGCCTGCCTGTAGTATGAGAACACCACCAACCTTCTACAGGTAGCTTTAGCTGAACACTGTGAGGTGGACGCACCCCACTAACTTGTAGGTTTAGCAGAACACTGTGAGCAAGACGCACTGCACTAACTGTAAATAGTCTAGCTGCCTGACTGTGGTACTAATAGGATCAAAAGAACACCAGCAATTTTCTTTAAAATACTGTAACAAGACAAGCCTGCCTGTCAGTAAGAAGATAACAGGAACGGATCTAGCTGAACACTGTGAGCAGGACGCACCCCACTAGCTTGTAGGTTTAGCTGAACACTGTGAGGTGGACGCACCCCACTAACTTGTAGGTTTAGCTGAACACTGTGAGCAGGACGCACCCCACTAACTTGTAGGTTTAGCAGAACACTGTGAGCAGGACGCACTGCACTAACTGTAAATAGTCTAGCTGCCTGACTGTGGTACTAATAGGATCAAAAGAACACCAGCAATTTTCTTCAGGTAGCTGTATTTACTGTAACAAGACAAGCCTGCCTGTCAGTAAGAAGATAACAGAAATGGATCTAGCTGAACACTGTGAGCAGGACGCACCCCACTAGCTTGTAGGTTTAGCTGAACACTGTGAGGTGGACGCACCCCACTAACTTGTAGGTTTAGCTGAACACTGTGAGCAGGACGCACCCCACTTACTTGTAGGTTTAGCAGAACACTGTGAGCAGGACGCACTGCACTAACTGTAAATAGTCTAGCTGCCTGACTGTGGTACTAATAGGATCAAAAGAACACCAGCAATTTTCTTCAGGTAGCTGTATTTACTGTAACAAGACAAGCCTGCCTGTCAGTAAGAAGATAACAGAAACGGATCTAGCTGAACACTGTGAGCAGGACGCACCACACTAGCTTGTAGGTTTAGCTGAACACTGTGAGGTGGACACACCCCACTAACTTGTAGGTTTAGCTGAACACTGTGAGCAGGACGCACCCCACTTACTTGTAGGTTTAGCAGAACACTGTGGGCAGGACGCACTGCACTAACTGTAAATAGTCTAGCTGCCTGACTGTGGTACTAATAGGATCAAAAGAACACCAGTAATTTTCTTCAAAATACTGTAACAAGACAAGCCTGCCTGTCAGTAGGAATATAACAGGAACGGATCTAGCTGAACACTGTGAGCAGGACACACTGCACTAAATGTAAATAGTCTAGAAGATAACAGGAACGGATCTAGCTAAACTGAATACAGTGTATATATATATATATATATGCAACACCTGGGATGCATATATATACACAATACACTTTAAGTGCAGCTAACTGACTGCCTGTCCTGCCTAATCTATCTAACTCAAATCAAATGACACTGTCTCTCTCTCTCTCTAAGCACACCGGAACACACTGCACAGGGCCGCCGTGCAGGCGGCCTTATATAGTGTGGGGCGTGTACTAAATCCCCTGAGCCATAATTGGCCAAAGCCTCCTTGGCTTTGGCCAATTATGGCTCTCTGTTAAGGCGGCGCTGTGATTGGCCAAGCATGCGGGTCATAGTGCATGCTTGGCCAATCATCAGCAAGCAATGCACTGCGATGCCGCAGTGAATTATGGGCCGTGACGCGCCACACGAATTTGGCGCGAACGGCCCATATCGTTCGCAATTCGACGAACGATCGAACAGCCGATGTTCGAGTCGAACATGGGTTCGACTCGAACACGAAGCTCATCCCTACCCAGTATAATCCCCCATGTCAGTCTGTACCCCAAAGTGTCCCCCCACCAATATAACTAAAAGCACTGGAAGCTGATAGGAGGACTGGTGCTTCGGGGCTTCCACTGATGTGTCCAGGTTTCAGGTGGACTGAAACCCGGACACAGAATTTAAAACCCGGACTGTCTGGGTCAATCACGGACAGGTGGAAACCCTAGGACAGGCAGGCCAGTGAGCTGCCAGGTGAAAGCGGTTGACTTATATGTAAAAGAGGAAACTCAAAGGGCCCAGCCAGGGAAATTGAACTTTATGAGATGTCTTGCCGACAAAATTGGAAACAGTGCGCTGAGCTCAGTTGGATCGCACAGCACATAAGCCTCTGCGCTGCAGTGTAGTGGCTGGTGTGAAACAGTGCTAAAACCTGATGTGACAGGGAGGCCACACAGGCCCCCTGGAGCATAGGTGATGTCTCCATTGCGAACCCTGCAACCCCTGCACCCATGGGGTCAATATTGTTTTTTTTTATTGCTGTTTTAAAATGTGCATCCTGCACAAAAATGGTCCAGCTCACAGAACAACAATCTAAGCACCAGCAGATTGAGTGTAACCATTGAGACAGTTCAACTGAGCAGTTAACCCTATACACACACATGGTAGCCACCACTGCATGTTTTAACGGAAACATGCACCATTCATAGCATCAATTGTTGTGCTTCCGACCCTCCAAAAATATCACTTGCTGCCACACCCAGACAGAAATGTAACAGGGTTTACACTACAATAGCTTCTTCAGAGAAGCAGAATTCTTAAAGTGAAACTTTAGGGCAAGGGAGGGTTATAACCCCCGTCAATCTGTGTCCCATTGCAGAGATTTACCTTACCTTCCTGTCCTATAGCCAAACAAGGGAAAATCCCTGCAAATTAAGGGAATCTCTTGGGGATCCCCAGGTCAACAGAAATAGTTCCCCAATGAGAAGATCCCCCCCCCCATTGCTTTTCTGGGGACAACCCAAAATTTGTGATTTTCTTTTACTTTCAATGATAATGATAAACAAGACAAATAGAGAGGGTGAATCTCCTTAACGGGGGGCACAGAAAACAATGAAAACCTGACAGATGTTCTAATCCCTCTCCACTCTGTCCAAAACTAAAAAAAAAGTTTTGCCTTTAGTTATGCATTAAAGTTGAATTCCAGTCATACCCTAACCAAGCCTAAATCTACTCCCACCCCCCATTCTAAGACCATTCTATCGACCCTGTAAAAGAAAAAATGCCTACCTTTACCTATTTTGAAGTTGTTCCGGTCCAGTCACATGTAGTGTAGAGAACAGAAAGCTGACAGTGGATGCCCCATAGCAGGGCAGGACTTAGGGTGGTGGGGGCCCCTGGGCTTGAGTCACTTTTGGGCCCTACCTTCTATACATATGCACAGCTCTATAAAACAGAAATAGAAAAGGACAAGGTGCGCCAGACTCAGTGCAGTATTAAAGAACTTCTGTTTAATTGGACAAGACAAAACAGCCAAATGGCTACTCACAAAAGTAGATAATATATAAGCGTATAAGTGGGGGATACTGTACTGGTTTTCGTTCTGGATCCTAGATTAATAAAAGCAATAAAAATTGATAAAATGATAATTACCGTATTTATTGGCGAATAACACGCGCTGGCGTATAACACGCACCCCAAGTTTAGGAGGGAATTTTAAGGAAAAAAACTTTTAGGAGAGAAGTTTAAGGAAAAAAACTTACATTTAAATGCCCATCAATACAGCCTTATAAGTGTCCATCTGCAGCCTTGTCAGTGTCATTGCAGCCTTGTCAGTGTCGTTGCAGCCTTGTCAGTGTCATTGCAGCCTTGTCAGTGTCATTGCAGCCTTGTCAGTGTCGTTGCAGCCTTGTCAGTGTCATTGCAGCCTTGTCAGTGTCGTTGCAGCCTTGTCAGTGTCATTGCAGCCTTGTCAGTGTCGTTGCAGCCTTGTCAGTGTCATTGCAGCCTTGTCAGTGTCATTGCAGCCTTGTCAGTGTCGTTGCAGCCTTGTCAGTGTCATTGCAGCCTTGTCATTGTCATTGCAGCCTTGTCAGTGTCGTTGCAGCCTTGTCAGTGTCGTTGCAGCCTTGTCAGTGTCGTTGCAGCCTTGTCAGTGTCATTGCAGCCTTGTCATTGTCATTGCAGCCTTGTCAGTGTCGTTGCAGCCTTGTCAGTGTCGTTGCAGCCTTGTCAGTGTCGTTGCAGCCTTGTCAGTGTCGTTGCAGCCTTGTCAGTGTCGTTGCAGCCTTGTCAGTGTCGTTGCAGCCTTGTCAGTGTCGTTGCAGCCTTGTCAGTGTCATTGCAGCCTTGTCAGTGTCGTTGCAGCCTTGTCAGTGTCGTTGCAGCCTTGTCAGTGTCATTGCAGCCTTGTCAGTGTCATTGCAGCCTTGTCAGTGTCGTTGCAGCCTTGTCAGTGTCATTGCAGCCTTGTCAGTGTCATTGCAGCCTTGTCGGTGTCATTGCAGCCTTGCACAGTGTCAGTGTAGCCTTGCTCCAGTGTCATTTGCAGACTTGTCAGTGTAGCCTTGATCCAGTGTCATTGCTGCCTTGTCATTTCAACCTTTCAGTTTAAAAATGGTGCCGCCGAGATACAGAGCCGGCTTTAGGCCACTCTCGGCGGCTTTTGACCACTTTCGACTGCTCTCGGCCGCTCTCAGCGGCTTTCCGAATGGGCGGGGCCAGCAGGGCCCCCTATTGGCCGGGGCCCATGGGCTTGAGCCCCTTCAAGCCCAATGGAAAGTCCGGCCCTGCCCCATAGTAAGCCTATGGAAGACATCATCGGGCTCTGCAACCGTTGTCGCTGCCTCTCCTCTACACTGAAGAGACTTCAGCAGTGTCGGGGCTGAGAGTCTGGATGGATCTTTCTGAAAAACTGATTGAAGAACCTCACTACAAAGGATCCGGTCTAGAGAAGGACTGTCTTACTTACTTAGCTGTGTCCGGAGGAAGCTCAAAGGTGGTAACTGACACAAGGATTGGTGAGTAAAAGCCCTACACTGATTCCTGTGACTGTGTAGGGTTCTGGAGACTGCACTGGGTACTGATAGCTGTACATCGGTGCAAGGCAACCAGTAGCCAAATACTTTCCTTTTGGTCCCCAGCTGTGAAGCCTAATGCCCCGTACACACGGTCGGATTTTCTGACGGAAAATGTGTGATAGGACCTTGTTGTCGGAAATTCCGACCGTGTGTAGGCTCCATCACACATTTTCCATCGGATTTTCCGACACACAAAGTTTGAGAGCTTGCTATAAAATTTTCCGACAACAAAATCCGTTGTCGGAATTTCCGATCATGTATACACAAATCCGACGCACAAAGTGCCACGCATGCTCAGAATAAATTAAGAGATGAAAGCTATTGGCTACTGCCCCGTTTATAGTCCCGACGTACGTGTTTTACGTCACCGCGTTCAGAACGATCGGATTTTCCGACAACTTTGTGTGACCGTGTGTATGCAAGACAAGTTTGAGCCAACATCCGTCGGAAAAAATCCATGGATTTTGTTGTCGGAATGTCCGATCAATGTCCGACCGTGTGTACGGGGCATAAGACTGTTCAGAGATATGCCTCATGGTCCTCACTCCTCAGCTGTGAAGCATTAGACTGTCTAGCACCCATATTTATTCAGGAAGAGAATTCTTCTCCCAATTGCTGAATACTATTTGTTTTTGAGTATCCCATGCCCTAAGCCCTCTCCTGTTACCAGTTCTACAAGCAATAAATTATAAAAAGACAACCCCTAGACTGTTTACTGGAGCCAGAGTGAATGGACTGTTGTTTGGGTGACATGGCGGGCTCTGTATTGTTTGGGGGAAGAACCAGTTATGCCCTGTACACACAACCGGTTTTGCCGTCGGAATAAACTCTAAAGGTTTTTCTGACAGAATTCCTACTCAAGCTGTCTTGCACACACACGGTCACACCAAATTCCAGCCGTCAAGAATGCAGTGACGTACAACGCGTATGATGGCACTAGAAAAAGGAAGTTCAATAGCCAGTGCGCCACCCTTTGGGCTCCTTCTGCTAATCTCGTCAGAAAAGCATACAGACGAGCGTTTTCCCGATAGTAATTAGTTCCGTTCGAAAAATATAGAACATGTTCTCTATCTAAGTTCGTCTGAATTTTCGACGGAAGAAGTCCGATGGGGCATACACACGGTCGGAATATGCGATGAAAAGCTCCCATCGGACTTTTTCTGATGGAAATTCCGACCGTGTGTACGTGGCATTAGAGTCAGTGGCCCCTCTGTGGGTAGCTCTACATCTAAAATACCGCCTTCCTGAACCCTATTCACACCCCACATGTTTTTAACCGCTTGCTGACCAGCCGCCATCATTTTACTGCGGCAGGCTGGCACGATCCCGCGAGCCGTTGTAGCTATACGTCGGCTCGTGGGATTGGGATAGCAGGTGCACACGCACCCACTGCACAGCGGGGGAGCTGATGCTCGTGGCTGACAGTCGCGATGACCGCCGGCCACGAGCAATTGCGGGCACGAGAGGCAGAACAGGGATGAGTGTCTGTAAACACACAAATCTCTGTTCTGTTCTGTGAGGCGTGACAGATTGTGAGTACCTATTAGCTAGGAACCACATTCCCTTACCTCCTCTAGGTCAGTCCCCTCCCCCTACAGTTAGAAATACACACAGGGAACACAGTTACCCCTTGATCGCTCCCTAGTGTTAACCCCTTCCCTGCCAGGGACATTTTTACAGTAATCAGTGCATTTTTATAGCACTGATCGCTGTATAAATGCCAATGGTCCCAAAAATGTGTCAAAAGTGTCCAATGTGTCCGCCATAATGTCGCAGTCCCGATAAAAATCGCAGATCGCCACCATTACTAGTAAAAAAATAAATAATAAAAATTCTATTTTTTACCAAGAATATGTAGAAGAATACATATCGGCCTAAACTGAGAAAAATTCGCTTTTTAAAAAAAAAAAAAAATGGGGATATTTATTATAGCAAAAAGTACAAAATATTGTGTTTATTCAGGAAGAGAATTGTTCTCCCAATTGCTGAATACTATTTGTTTTTGAGTATCCCATGCCCTAAGCCCTCTCCTGTTACCAGTTCTACAAGCAATAAATTATAAAAAGACAACCCCTAGACTGTTTACTGGAGCCAGAGTGAATGGACTGTTGTTTGGGTGACATGGCGGGCTCTGTATTGTTTGGGGGAAGAACCAGTTATGCCCTGTACACACAACCGGTTTTGCCGTCGGAATAAACTCTAATGCCGCGTACACACGGTCGGACTTTTCGTCTACAAAAGTCCGACAGCCTGTCCGACAGACTTCCGACGTACCTTCGGCGGACTTGCGGCAGACTTTCTTACGAACGGACTTGCACACACACGACCACACAAAAGTACGACAGCCTAGTACGCGGTGACGTACACCAAGTCCGACGAGACTATAAAACGGAAGTTCAATAGCCCGTACGACACCCTTTGGGCTCCTTCTGCTAATCTCGTGTTTATCTCGTGTTAGTAGAAGTTTGGTGAGAGACGATTCGCGCTTGTGAGACTCGTATTTTTCAGTTCGTTTTAACTGTTGTTCAGTCTGTGCTTGTGAGGTTTGTATCTGCTTTTCAGTGCGTTTGGTCAGTTGGCATTGAGAAATCTTTGTTTTATTGGCCGCTCGTTCCTGATTTTCAGGTCGTTCTTCACAGGCCTTGCTGTTCTTCAGTGCGTTCTGTTTAGTGCGTTCTGACCAGCCGACCGTTTTGAAGCCATGTTACCTGTACGTACTCGTCGTAGAGCTCGTGCATTGTATGTGCTTGGTGCTGTAGTTTATTCTTCAGCCCAAGACCAGTCCATGAACAGGGCGAGGAGGAGTTCATGGACCAAGAATTGGTTGCTTCAGCGTGACCAGTTCTGTCACATGCCTTTGCTCCGTGAGATCCGTGAGAATAATCCTGAGGATTTCAGGAACTTTCTCCGGATGACGGACCCCGTTTTTGACCGTTTGTTGGCTTTGCTGACCCCCTATATCAGCAGGCAGGATACCTGCATGAGGCAAGCCATCACTCCGGAGCAGAGGCTGGTCGCTACCTTGCGGTATTTGGCCACAGGGAGAAGCCTGCAGGACCTTAAGTTCTCGACAGGCATCTCCCCCCAGGCTCTGGGGATCATTATCCCAGAGACCTGTTCTGCCATCATACAGGTCCTGCAGAAGGACTATATTAAGGTAAGATATTTTTCTTTTATTAGTATCACATGTTCTTTTATGTAATCTTTGATAATGTGATGTATTTCTTGCTTCAAACACTACTTACCATCATTGCAATATAGTGTGAATGTCCCCTTTTTATCCTCACACATGCTGGAATTTTTTACTGTTATTTTTTGTCATGCATGTATATTTTCCTTCAATAACCTTCCCAGCATGAAGTGATGGGAACATATCCACCTAGTCTACTCATTTGGAATGTATTTTGTTTGAGTGTATTTAGTGTGCTGCTAATGAGCAATTATCTAGATTTCACAACCCCCCCACCCCCCCCCCCCCACCTAAACTCACTCCAAATAGTGTGCTGCTAATGAGCAATTATCTAGATTTCACAACCCCCCCACCCCCCCCCCACCTAAACTCACTCCAAATAGTGTGCTGCTAATGAGCAATTATCTAGATTTCACAACCCCCCCCCCCCCCACCTAAACTCACTCCAAATAGTGTGCTGCTAATGAGCAATTATCTAGATTTCACAACCCCCCCACCCCCCCCCCACCTAAACTCACTCCAAATAGTGTGCTGCTAATGAGCAATTATCTAGATTTCACAACCCCCCCACCCCCACCCTCGTTAAAATTTGCTGGAATGTTCTGTGGTGTTGATTTGTCTAAAGCAAATATATGTTGCACTTTGCAAAATGCATGTGCACTCTACAAGTGCATTTGTTCCAGTGCTTTAGTAAATGAGCAGAAGCTCTGCTGATTTCCATCATCAAATCATATGCAAGCCTCAAAGTGTTTTCATTAATTGCCCTTGCATGTGATTGTGTACTCCTTGCAACATGAATGCCTTTTTACATTACCTCATTTACTGTAAGCTGGTTAGCAACTGCACCTGCAGAGTGCGACAACTGCAGTCTTGTAGCCTTTTTAGTCCCTAAATTCCTGCGTGTCCTAAAAGTAATCTTTTTTAGGGATTTCACAACCCCCTAAAATGTAATCAATGTTCCATCAGAGGGGGTGAGCAATCTGATAAGTGTGCCTTTCCATATTAGTTATTCCAGAACAATTAAATTATTGAATGTTATACTGATGCTGGGGAATAATGTTTTTAATTGTCTAATTTTCTTGCAATGTTAGCTTCCAAATTAATTGATTTTGGCTTTCTTGTTTGATTTCCCAGTTTCCTTCAACGCCACAGGAATGGCAGACTGTGGCATCCCATTTTGCCAGCCGTTGGGACTTTCCCAATTGTGGAGGGGCTATAGATGGGAAACATGTCCACATTGTGCCACCACCCCATTCGGGGTCATATTATTTTAATTATAAGGGGTTCCACAGTATTGTTTTAATGGCGGTGGTGTCGGCACACTATGATTTTTTATATGTGGACGTGGGGAAGAATGGCCGGATGTCGGATGGAGGAGTATTTGCCCAGACGGAGTTCTGCCAGCGTCTCCAGAGTGGTGGCCTGGGATTGCCACCTGATGAGGATAACGTGGAAGGACTCCCCTTTGTCTTCATTGCCGATGAAGCCTTCGCTCTCAGCAAGCACCTCATGAGGCCATTCCCCCAAAGAACCCTCACCCCGGAGAGGAGGGTTTTTAATTACCGGCTGGCCAGAGCTAGAAGAGTGGTTGAGAATGCGTTTGGAATTCTGGCCAGCCGGTTCCGCCTGTTTCAAACAGCCATTAATTTGGCGGAATACAAACTTAATTTTATCGTTTTATCGTGCTGCATTCTGCACAACTTTTTAAATAAGCATTCTCCAAATTATATAGGCACAGTTGGGCCTGAGGCCGGACAAATAGAAGCCAACCTTACAGGCCTGGATACTGTCCGTACTGGCTTGGCCCCCCAAAGTGCCCGTCAAGTTAGACAGCAATATGTTAATTATTTTATGGGTAGGGGGGCCATTGCAATGGGCCAGGATATATAATTTTTGACAATAAAAAAATTATTGATGAAATCTTGCATTATATTTATTGCTTGCCTTTCTTTTGGGCTGTCTCCTAGGTTATGGTCGAGCAGTTGTAGTGCCAACTGTATTGTAATTTTAAATGTCTAAATAAGCTCCATTGCCACTGTAAACAACTTTTTTACAATTATAACTAAAATGATACTGAGCCTTGAAATAACAAACCACACATTTATTTAATTCCTATAAGGAGATGTTTTTATTAATGGTTGTTATGCATTCCGTTCTGCATTTAGTATAAAATGTTCATAGACAAAAATAGAATGATATCTTAATAATGTAGCAAAATATAATTATATCTAAATATTT